>NW_017098258.1:171366-172325 GCF_001412225.1 Nicrophorus vespilloides
GTTATTTTTATTTCCGGATATACCCGGGAACTCAACTTAACTAAAATATCTGAAAAATAGCGTTTGACGGTTTTTAAAACTAGTTTGCGGAAAACCGTTTTTTAAAGAAATGTATATAATTCAAAAACCGTTTATGTTAACCGTATTATTGAATAAGTTAAGTTAGGATAGTTTATGATTGAATAAATTATATTATGTTAGCTTATGTCAGGTTACGTCAGAATATCGTTGATTAAGTTAGGTTAGGATAGATTATACTGAAGAAATTAGATTACGTTAGCTTATGTTAGATTACGTCAGAATATTGTTGATTAAGTTAGTTTAGCATAGATTATCATTAAATACAGTAGATAATATTAGTTTATGTCAGGTTACGTCAGAATATTATTGATTAAGTTAGGTTAGGATAGTTTATGATTGAATAAATTAGATTATGTTAGCTTATGTCAGGTTACGTCAGAATATGTTAGATTAAGTTAGGTTAGGATAGAGTTATAATTGAATAAATTAGATTATGTTAGCTTATGTCAGGTTACGTCAGAATATTGTTGATTAAGTTAGGATAGATTATAGCTGAAGAAATTAGATTACGTTAGCTTATGTTAGATTACGTCAGAATATTGTTGATTAAGTTAGTTTAGCATAGATTATCAATAAATACAATAGATAATATTAGTTTATGTCAGGTTACGTCAGAATATTATTGATTAAGTTAGGATTAGGAATAATTAGATTATAGCTTATGTCAGGTTACGTCAGAATATCGTTGATTAAGTTAGGTTAGGATAGATTATATTAATGATAATCTATGCTAAACTAACTTAATCAAAAATATTCTGACGTAATCTAACATAACCTAAAGTAATCTAATTTCTTCAGCTATAATCTATCCTAACCTAACTTAATCAAGGATATTCTGACGTAACCTGACATAAGCTAACATAATCTAATTTATTCAA
>NW_017098258.1:172350-338227 GCF_001412225.1 Nicrophorus vespilloides
GTTATTTTTATTTCCGGATATACCCGGGAACTCAACTTAACTAAAATATCTGAAAAATAGCGTTTGACGGTTTTTAAAACTAGTTTGCGGAAAACCGTTTTTTAAAGAAATGTATATAATTCAAAAACCGTTTATGTTAACCGTATTATTGAATAAGTTAAGTTAGGATAGTTTATGATTGATAATCTATGCTAAACTAACTTAATCAACAATATTCTGACGTAATCTAACGTAATCTAATTTCTTCAGTTATAATCTATCCTAACCTAAATTAATCAACGATATTCTGACGTAACCTGACATAAGCTAACATAATCAAATTTATTCAATCATAAGCTATCCTAACCTAACTTAATCAATAATATTCTGACGTAACCTGACATAAACTAATATTATCTACTGTATTTATTGATAATCTATGCTAAACTAACTTAATCAACAATATTCTGACGTAATCTAACATAAGCTAACGTAATCTAATTTCTTCAGTTATAATCTATCCTAACCTAACTTAATCAACGATATTCTGACGTAACCTGACATAAGCTAATTTATTCAATCATAAACTATCCTAACCTTACCTTAACTAACTTAATCAATAATATTCTGACGTATCCTGACCTAAACTAATATTATCTACTATATTTAATGATAATCTATGCTAAACTAACTTAATCAACAATATTCTGACGTAATCTGGCATAAGCTAACATAATCTACTTTATTCAATGATAATTTTCCTAACCTAACTTAATCAACGATATTCTGACGTAACTTGACATAAGCTAACATAATATAATTTATTCAATCATAAACTATCCTAACTTAACTTATTCAATAATACGGTTCATAAACGGTTCTTGAAATATATACATTTCTTTAAAAAAATGGTTTTCCGCAAACTAGTTTTAAAAACCGTTAAACGCTATTTTTCAGATATTTTAGTTAAGTTGAGTTCCCGGGTATATCGGGAAATAAAAATAACAGTTAAAAAACTTTTAAGGTGAAAATTGAAAAAAAAAACATACCAAGTACGTAAATTAAAGAGGTCATGGGTTGTAGTTTTACTTCCAGAAAATAATAAAGAGAAAAAATTGAGTTATACCACTTTCAAATATTATTTAAAACATTTTGATTTACGTCTACTTTAATTTATTTAAAACTTATTAAATAAAATACACAAAACTGATTATCAAAAATAAATATAAAGTGCAAAAAATGCATATAACATTGGTCTATGTTACAAAATCTAAGTTTCCTTTTTTATCAGACATCATACATAGGCAATAAAATATTATTGTTGAAAGAAATACTTTTATTTTCTATTTAGTAATTAGGATTTCCGAGAAAATTTTGTGAAATTTATGACCCTATAGTTCAGACATTGAACATAAGGAGCGCTCTTCTTCGGTGCGCCCCACCAGCAAAATCACCCCAGGCAACTGGTTAGTCTTTAATACAGATAGTTAGTAGAAGTTGGTAATCGCAAGAAGAATCATCTTCGGAACGAAATGCATGTTTGTCAATGCAACAACACAGCCACAAGTTCACATTGACAAATCGAGAGCGAACTGTACGATTTGTATACAAGCAGAAGTAATTCTGACCAGGTGAAAGCTGCAAGAATCATTTTACCATTGGCGTTTCGAATTAACGCTTAAGCTGTAAATTGCAATTGCAACAAACAAAAATTAATGCTTGCGCTTTTAATCTTTAATTACCTTATAATCTTAGAATACTAAATAAAAGTTTATATATAACTATATTACACTTGAGAAGTGCAAAACTTAATACTGGAGTATTATTTTATCGAGCTCGAAAGAACAGTCTTTGCTATTATTTTGGAAAACTTTGATTAAATATGGGTCGCAGAAAATCGAAAAGACAAGCACCGACAAGGAAGAAGGCCATCGAACCGCTCGATCAGGAGTTCAACTGTCCGTTCTGCAATCACGAGCAGTCTTGTGAAGTCAAAATGTTAGTTTGTTAGATTGAAATGTGCAAATTATATCAATAATAATTCTTTTTTTTTTGTAGGGACAAGGGACGAAATACGGCGAGGATATCGTGCAGAGTTTGCATGGAGGATTTCCAAACGACTATAAACGTGCTCTCCGATCCTATCGACGTTTATAATGATTGGATAGATGCTTGCGAAATGGCTAATTGATTTTTTGATATTATTTAACCAAATAAATATTGAAATTTTAACTTTATTTCTTAAGCAAATTATTTAATAATTTATGTGTTCTTTAGTTACTGAATGTAATTTATTATTTAATCATACTGAATAAAATTTTAATAAATGAAAAAAAAACATTAATTAATTATTTCGTTCCTAGTTTTCACGGAACACTTATTAACTTTTGAGAAATCCTGATTTAGCTCATTTTCTGTGAACTAACAACAACCACGAATGTTCTCGACCAATCGAACATCTTAATAACTCGAATTAAATAGCTGACTCAATAAAATATGATCTATTAATATCTTTTTAACTTTATATGAAAACCGGTTTTCAAATTTAAACTTTTCTACAAAAGTGCTTTTCGAATTTTCACAAAAAATATAAAAAATTAAAAAATATAACTAAATAAACTCCCTTAAAACAAATCTTTAATATTAGATAAAACTATAACAAACTAAAAATGACTATATAGAAAACTATACAGATGAATGAATAACAGTCATTTATCTAAATGACTTTTTTCCTATTGGAGAATTGGACGTTCTTTGTTGGAGAAGTGTATTTGAAGAAAGAATTTCTATTGTGTAGTATAAAATAAAAATTGGGGTATTTATCGAAATCTCGACAGTATCAAAATCGCGACAACTATAATCTCGCAAAAAATGTAAATTTATTTTATTTGAATGGGATTTTGATACTTTCGGGATTACGGTTGTCGGAATTTTGATACTGTCAGGATTTCGATTGCCATTGATTTTATTGGTTGTTAGCTGCTTACGCTGTTTCCCGTTTTATGTTACAGACGATTTTATGTATGTTTGTTATTAATCAAAAAAATAATTCATTTTTAGATTTTAAGTCTAGGCCCAAAATCCGGTTAAAAAACGGTATTTGAATTATATACATTTCATAAAAAAAAAACGGTTTTCAGAAATCTAGCTTCAGGCCTGACATAAGCTAACATAATCTAACTTATTCAATTACAATCTATCCTTACCTAACTTAATCAACGATATTCTGACATAAGCTAACGTAATCTAATTTATTAAATTTTACTATATCCTTACCTAACTTAATCAACGATATTCTGAATTAACCTGACATAAGCTAACATAACCTAATTAATTCAATTATATTTTATCCTAACATAACATCCTAACATAATCAACGATATTCTGATGTAACCTGACATAAGTTAATATACGATCTTCTTACGTAATCTGACATATGCTAACATAATCTAGTAAATTCAAGTATAATCTATTCTAACCTAACTTAATATACGATATTCTGTTGTAACCTGACATAAGCTAACATAATCTAATTTATTCAATTATAATCTATCCTAAACTATCTTAATCAACAATAACCTATTAATTAAAATATAATTTTAACCTAACGTAATTAAAGATTTCCTGACGTAACTTAACATAAGGTAAACTAATCTTAATTGTAATATAACTTAACGTAACCTAACTTAAACAATCGTGACAAATTCTGATCTTAACTAACTTTCACATAACATAACCTACTTTATTCACTTAACCAATTTGTAAGATGTGTTTTAACTTTAACGTAATTATAAATTATTTCTAAATATATCTTCTTCTTAAGTATTTACATTACTTTACGTTAGTTTAGAAAATTTAAGTTATATTATGTGAGAATCTGTTTAAATGATGATTTTTTTATGTGATTGCATAAGATAAAACATTGACAAATAAATGGCATGAGCACAAATCTCATATAAAAAAAAACTTCATACTTTTTTGTTTCATGTTTTACTGCTGACTAATCTCGATTGTGTTCTTTAACATTCTTTATATATTGACCCAGACTAACATTTTTTTTTTGTATCCAAGAGGTCATAAATCTCAAAAGTTTTTCTTTACGATTTTCTTCTTTTTTTTTCAGAAGAAATTTATTAACTCTTTGGAATCGAGTCAGCTTGTTAAGTGTTGTTTTCTCTATGCTTTCCGAGGCGTGCAGCAGATGCCGACAAAAAAATAAATATGTATAGCGGTGTATCTCCTTGAGAATTTAAATTTATCAGATTATAAGAGATGATGATCAGAAATATAAATACGCACAGACAGAGAGAGAGAGGGTGAGAGCGTTCACTTCCTTTGTGCAATCAATTCGGATTTTTGCGACGAGATTGTCTTTGATCTGCCCTTCAGAATTAATGCGCGCTGCAGAAACAAACGGGAGGGAAAGAAAAATTACAGAATTTCGTATTAGAAATCAAAAGGTTCCACCCCTAAACTCTCTCGTTTCATTTTGTCCACCCTCTCAGTTTTTTTTCCGGTCGTTTGTTTGTGTATCATGAGAATTTGTATTTTTGTAACATTTTAATTAAAATAGATTGTAAAAACGAACTTAATAATAAAACTACCCCTAGTTCTTTGTAGTTTTGTATAAAAAATCGTATTTATTAAATTAATAAATTTAGTAATTACAAAACTAATAATTATAAAAGTGTTAAATAACAATTTACAAATTTGAATTATTTTTGTACATTCATAACTTATACTAATTAGACAAAAACAAACTTGATTATTCTTAAACATAATGAGAATATAAGAAATTGTATCTTGTATAAAATATTTTTGGCGGGAAGAATTGAAATTTGAATTGAATTCATAACCCATCTAAGAAAATATTAATGCGCGAAATATTTAAATTTATTTAAAAAAAATAGATATAGGAACTAAGTATACTAATACTACTATTATTGATATGTGTTAAATAACAATTTACAAATTTGAATTATTTTTGTACATTCATAAGTTATACTAATTAGACAAAAACAAACTTGATTATTCTTGAATATAATGAGAATATAACAAATTGTATCTAGTTGTTTGTGGTCAAATTTTTCATACACTTTTGCACTGTTAATTTGACACATTTCTTTATGGCGCGACCTTATTCGTATATCGAACATATTTTTGGCGGGAAGAATTGAAATTTGAATTGAATTCATAACCAATCTAAGAAAATATTAAGGCGCGAAATATTTAAATTTATTTAAAAAAAATAGATATAGGAACTAAGTATACTAATACTACTATTATTGATATGTATTAAATAACAATTTACAAATTTGAATTATTTTTGTACATTCATAACTTATACTAATTAGACAAAAATAAACTTGATTATTCTTAAACATAATGAGATTATAACAAATAAATAAATTATTTTGTATCTAGTTGTTTGCGGTTAAATTTTTTATACACTTTTGCACTGTTAACTTGACACATTTCTTTATCACGCGACTATATTCGTATATCGAACATATTTTTGGCGGGAAGAATTGAAATTTGAATTGAATTCATAACCTATCTAAGAAAAAAATTATGGCGCGAAATATTTAAATTTGTTTAAAAAAAATAGATATAGGAACTAAGTATACTAATACTACTATTATTTAGATATTTAAAATTTTCTTTCAAAAAATATATTTTGCTTGAGAAATATTCAGTATTCTGCCTCTATCTATCTAAAGTTCTTGCAAACAACATTTAAATTTAAATATTTCCCGTCAAAAGTATCTTTATGTCTGTACTACTTAGTATACATCCTATATCTAAAGTTCTTGTTATTTGCTACTAATTTAGTAATGATTTGGATTCAAGTACTGAATACTTTAGAATCTTTTAGTAAGTAATGTGCGATTTAGTGTAGCGTAAGCCTCTCGAAAAGTTGTCAGCAAGTGTTGTTGTTGTAAGAGTAGGTCATACGATTTTGCAAAGTGCGATTTGTCAAAGTTTAATTGCTCTCACGCGACGAACGAACGAACAGAGAGGAGTGAACATGTGCGTTTTGCACATAGAGCGAAGACATAAATATTCATCTATTTATATGTTATGCAAAGTGGCGCGGGGGAGGTTCCACGATGGCCTAGGTATCCTTTAAAATTTCATAACCACTTTGCGATGATTGCGTTTTGCGATTTTATGCGCGAATCTTGGAACGGAAAATGTCACCGTTGTCCGCCGAGATTAAACCTCTCATCAGCCATTCGCACAAACGCGAAACTTGAATTAATAACCGCACGCAAAAGTTTGCCAGCAACAACAACAAGATATGGCCCTTTAATAGAATTTCCAAGTGATCGCCCTTAGCTTTTGTTGCGCTACATCAATAAATAATTTCGGCATAAAGCAACCAACCGAAAGATACAAAAAAAGCGGAGCAAAAGATGTAAGAGAAAGTAACGAGAGGACCACGAACGTTGAAAGTGGTGTATCCTTCAATAAATAATGCGGCCCTTTAATAAGAATGTAAATTTAAGGAAGCGCGTATTATATGTACGCTTGCCCCGGCTCTAAACTAAAAAATGCATATATTTCATGTGAATATGTTTCATTATTATCCGGCGAAAAGCGGTTTTTGGAGAAGAGAGAAAAAATTCGCGGAGGTGAACGGGGGAATCCTGCTTCTCCTCTACGTTTTTTTTCTTTGTTCCTCCACCTCTTCTACTCCATCCACTCCATCTTGGAAATTTTCATTATTCGCAGAGAATTTATGCGCAATAACTGGCTCTACCTGGCCCATATTTTAAGAAAGAAACCTCTCCGCCCCGACTCCCGAAAATCCCTCTACAATATTACTATAACCTCTCGGAATTACGGATCACTTAATCGATCAAACTCTCTTTCAGTTCCCAGAAACTTGCAAGACCTTATGTAAAACATTCTTCATGAAACAATCATAATTTTACAGTAATTCCATTTTATATATTATTTCAAACAATTATTGAAAATTTCAACAAATTCTTATAAGAAATAAGTTGAAGTGAACAATCAAACGCTGTAGTAAAATGTATTAATAAGTGACATATGCAAAATAAACAGTCAACTGTTTACTAAGATTTTCGATTTTGTCTAGTTAAGTACTTTTTTAATGTCTTGATTACTGTGTTTTAGGAATTATACATGAATTTACACAATTTAAAACATATATTTTTGTCTAGGTATTACTAAAGTATTCTTAGAATAATACTTACACTTTTTGGCGGGAAATTTTGAAATTTAAATTTCATTCATTAGATGCATAAAGTATAGTATTAATACGCATTACTCAAGCAAATATATTCTTTTGCAGCGAAAAATTAATATTTAAATTTTTCATACAGAAAGTATACTAAATATTACTATGTAATGTACTTAAAAATAATATATACTTTTGGCGGGAAATATTGAAATTTAAATTTTATTTATCAAATTCAAATTTTCTTTACAAAAAATTAAAAATACAGGAAGTATACTTAATAATACCATGTATTACCCTGAGAAAAAGATACTTTTAGCGGGAAATATTGAAATTTAAATTTTATTTACAAAAATATTAGATACATGAAGTACACTTACTATTACTAAGTAATAGACAAATTAGAAAATTTAAATGAGTACTAAATAACTAAAATATGTTATAATTGGGTCTTTATCTCAATCCCGACAACAAAATACAGTCTATCAAAATCCTGACTATATCAAAATCTCGATAACCATAATTTCCGACTGTATCAGAATCTCGACAATCATAATCCCGACAATATAAAACATATATTATTGTCTTGGTAATACTAAAGTATTCTAAGAATTATTTCTTATACTTTTTGGCGGGAAATGTTGAAATTTAAATTTCATTCATTAGATGCATGAAGTATATTATTATAATTATTACTTAGGCAAATATATTATTTGGAGTAAAAATTAATATTAAAATTTTATTTACAAGAACTTTTCATACAAAAAGTATACTAAATATTACTATGTAAATATTGAAATTTAAATTTTATTTATCAAATTCAAATTTTCTTTACAAAAAATTAAAAATACAGGAAGTATACTCAATAATACCATGTATTACCTTGAGAAAAATATACTTTTGGCGGGAAATATTGAAATTTAAATTTTATTTACAAAAATATTAGATACATGAAGTACACTTACTATTACTAAGTAATAGACAAATTAGAAAATTTAAATGAGTACTAAATAACTAAAATATGTTATTATTGGGTCTTTATTTCAAGCCCGACAACCGAAATACAGTCTATCAAAATCCTGACTATATCAAAATCTCGATAACCATAATTCCCGACTGTATCAGAATCTCGACAACCATAATCCCGACTATATAAAACATATATTATTGTCTTGGTAATACTAAAGTATTCTAAGAATTATTTCTTATACTTTTTGGCGGAAAGGTTGAAATTTAAATTTCATTAATTAGATGCATGAAGTATATTATTATAATTATTACTTAGGCAAATATATTCTTTTGGAGTGAAAAATTAATATTAAAATTTTATTTACAAGAACTTTTCATAGAAAAAGTATACTAAATATTACTATGTAAATATTTAAATTTTCTTTACAAAAAATTAAAAATACAGGAAGTATACTTAATAATACTATGTATTACCCTTAGAAATATATACTTTTGGCGGGAAATATTGAAATTTAAATTTTACAAAAATATTAGATACATATAACTTCAAAATATGTTATGTTATTATTGGGTCTATATCTCAAGCCCGACAACCGAAATACAGTCTATCAAAATCCTGACTATATCAAAATCTCGATAACCATAATTCCCGACTGTATCAGAATCTCGACAACCATAATCCCGACTATATCAAAATCCCGTCTATATTGTTATGTTTGTCGGGATTTCCATACAGTCGGGATTTCAAACGTCGGGAATTTGATTGACTGTATTTCGGTTGTCGGGCTTGCGATTGCCACCGGTTATTATTAGACAGTAGCATAATAACTTTGTTTCCTGTAATAATTATACAATTGAGAGTTTAAGTTTATGCGATTATATAATTATTTAATTAAATTATAATTGTATAGTATTTTTTTGCCATTCTAAATAATAATTGTAAATATACTATATTTTATGTTGGAAGTGCCTTTTCGTAAACTTTCGCACAGGCTTTCGAATTTCGTTAATGTCGGAATTGTCCTCACAGCACAACAATCGGTTTGTTTTTGGAAGGGAATCGCGAGTATTTGTCGCTCGCTTTCGAGCTTAACAGCGCTTGAAGGTAGACATTGACATTTGTTGAATCGTGTCGCGTTTCAAAGGGTCTCAACACTTTTATTGTGCGAGCATTTTAATGGCATTTATGCGAGCGGAATTAATTGCTACCACTCTTTCCCTCTTTTCCTCATTTTCTCTAAAGAGCAAACTCGCGTTTATTTGTGCCGTTTAATGAAATTATGCGAAATAGAATAATCATAAACAAAGATTCGTTTATACTTTTAATTTTGTTGATGTTCGGAAGTATATTGGTATTTGCATTTCCGCTGAATCATTTCGTTTCTTTTACATGGAATTGAAGTGCAGCCAAAAAATTGTATGCATGCGAACGTCGAGTTTAGCTTCGCCTTTGCCTGAAACTTTTATGCTTTTTTACGTTTGTAGTTTTTTGTTTCCTTCTCTTATTTTTAGTCTTTCTTCCTTTTGCGGTTGGTACATTCAAAGGAATTTATTTTCCCAGATCGCTTTTCCTCTTTGAACACACTTCGATGCAAATTATTCATATTACAACATAGTCTTTTATAATATAAAACCATTCAACTTTCATCTCTTTTCATATTTAAAAATTATTCAACTGTGAACTATAAAATTTTAATTTTCCATTAAAACATTTACTTTAAATAAAGTTAAAAAAATATTACTATTAATTAGAAACTGAAATTGGATTTATTTGTTCAAACATAGTGATTCCTTGATAATGCAACACAGCGAAAACCTAAGTATGCTTAACTACAAAATATAAAAAAAAAACAAATAAAAATGGGTTAAAATTACCGATTGACGTATATATCCGTCAATGCAAGTGTTCATAAAAATGATTAAACACAGAATCTGTTTGAATCTTTTATTGATTTTTATAAATTAAAAAAAAAGTTCACTTATTTTAGCAAATTCTATAAATAAGAAACGCTACAAAACATCAGAGAATTTAAATACTTTTACTTAGAGACATACAGATTTATTCCAAATTTTAATTATTATGGGAGAAAGTTTGGTAAAAGTTTGCACATTCTTTACATAATTAATTTTAAGTTTAATTTTATAAGAAAAATTAAAGAAATTGATGATCAAAATATGAAAAAAAAAAAACAAATAGAAATGAATTAAAATTACAGATTGACGTATATATCCGTCAATGCAAGTGTTCATCAAAATGATTAAACACAGAATCTACTTGAATCTTTCATTTATTTTCGTAAATAAATAAAAAAAAGTTCACTTACTTTAGCAAATTCTATAAAGAAAAAACGCTACAAAATATCAGAGATTTTAAATACTTTTACTTAGAGACATACAGATTTGTCCCAAATCTTAATTATTATGGGAGAAAGTTTGGTAAAAGTATTCACATTCTTTACTTAATTAATATTAAGTTTAATTTTATAAGAAAAATTAAATAAATTGATGATCAAAATATGAAAAAAAAAAAACAAATAGAAATGGGTTAAAATTACCGATTGACGTATATATCCGTCAATGCAAGTGTTCATCTAAATGATTAAACACAGAATCTGTTTAAATCTTTCATTGATTTTCATAAATAAAAAAAAGTTCACTTATTTTAGAAAATTCTATAAAGAAAAAACGCTACAAAATATCAGAGATTTTATATACTATTACTTAGAGACATACAGATTTGTCCCAAATCTTAATTATTGTGGGAGAAAGTTTGGTAAAAGTATGCACATTCTTTACTTAATTAATTTTAAGTTTAATTTTATTAGAAAAATTAAAGAAATTGATGATCAAAATATGAGAAAATAAAAACAAATAGAAATGGGTTAAAATTACCGATTGACGTATATATCCGTCAATGCATGTGTTCATAAAATGATTAAACACAGAATCTGTTTGAATCTTTTATTGATTTTCATAAATTAAAAAAAAAAGTTTACTTATTTTAGCAAATTCTATAAATAAAAACGCTACAAAACATCAGAGAATTTAAATACTTTTACTTAGAGACATACAGATTTATCCCAAATCTTAATTATTATGGGAGAAAATTTGGTAAAAGTATGCACATTCTTTACTTAATTAATTTTAAGTTTAATTTTATAAGAAAAATTAAAGAAATTGATGATCAAAATATGAAAAAAAAAACAAATAGAAATGGGTTAAAATTACCGATTGACGTATATATCCGTCAATGCAAGTGTTCATCTAAATGATTATACAAAGAATCTGTTTAAATCTTTCATTGATTTTCATAAATAAAAAAAAGTTCACTTATTTTAGCAAATTCTATAAATAAGAAGCGCTACAAAACATCAGAGAATTTAAATACTTTTATTTTAGAAATTATAGGATTTGATGATTCAAGATGACAAAATTCTAATAAATAAATGACTTAGATTCTTTAAATGATTGGATTTAGTAATAAAAATTAATCAAATCATGATGTTAATGATAATTATAAATCTATTCGTTGTATAATGGGTATGTTATATAATTATTGATTGGATGAGAACGGAAATCCTGTATGCAGGGGAGATTGAACCATAATAATGTTCTCACCTTACGCTAACTAGGCTCACTCTTGTGCAAAGCAAATGCGAGTAATGTACTAATAACCAATAATAATGTATCCAGTTAGTACTTGACAGAGGAGAATAATGATAGTGTGTGTATGTGCAGCCTCTGTGATTGAGCTTATAGAATTGATTCCATTGAAATCTAATACAGAAGGATTAACGTCATTATCTCCTTATTTATCTCTCTTTGTTTCGACTACAAACAATTAACAAGTTTAAACAAGTATACGAATATAAATTTCAAAATTTAATTCAAACATATTATAAATATTGACAGTTAATCAACGTGTGTTGAGGTTAGTACAGTTGAATTCTCTGTTGCTGTACTATATAATGAAAATTGATCGAATGAAATACACATCTTCATACTTAAATCCATTGAAATTCTATACAAAAGTCTTAACTTGTTAACGTGATTATCTCATTTTTTTTTTTTAATATCGCGACTACAAAGAATTAACATGTTTAAACAAATATAAGAATGTTTTTTTTTTGTTAATTTAACTTCTTGAATATTTTGATAGTTAAGAAAATTGTATGTTGTTCAAATAAATAAATTGTTTAAATTTTTTATCAAATTTATATTCCAAACCTAAATTTTGTAAGTCGTCATTAAAATAGTTCTATATTTAAAACTGTGAGTATAAAAATTCTCAGAATTTTTCTAGTCATTATGATTCGCAATGTTTTGGGAGTATATATTGTGATGATCTAGCAAACATTATTCATTCGACAGCTTACATTCCCTGAAGCAACTTGTACTTTCCTTGCAGAAGACAACTTCAAAACTTCAAGATGAACGTAAAGAAGATTATCGACAACTCTAAAATCGTAACCGCGAACTGGATGGCGAATGAGCGTGGAAGACCTTGCACCAGCAGATGTAGCAACAGCAGCAGCAGGAGCACCGATAAAAAAAATGAAAAATGAAAAGGAAGACAATAGAATTGTAGGCATTTTGGCTCAAAATCTTACCATTCGTATGACCAGATTAGATCTGGTGAAGGTGTTTCAAGTAATTGGTGAAATTCACAGCATCGATATGCACGTAGACGCGACCGGATTTCCGCTCAGATCGGCGATCATTAAATTCGAGGATCTTGAACATGCGGCTAAGGCTCACAGGAAACTGAATGGAACGATTTTAGATGGTCAACATATGAAGTTAATGATTCTCAGTGAGATGCAGGAGAGGTCGTTTTATAGTTATATGAACAACACTGGAAAAGTGAAGAAGTGTTACACTCACAATGTCGGTATGGATTTCATGAATAGATTCCAGAAGAAGCATTCCAAAGTCAAGAAAGAATGGGATGTTGATGACTTGCTTAAACAAATTGATGAATATTACCATAAATGGTAATGGAAGTCTTTCAGTTACTTCTTAAGTTTTTCTTCGTTTAGTCATTACGTTTATATTGTTCGTTTTCTATATTTTTTTTTTGAATTTTTTTTTATAGAATTTTGAACATTTTACTCTCTTATAATAAAATGCAGAAAACATTAATTTACACCTCATTTTATTTTGGACAATTAAACATCTTCAAACCTAAATTCCTTTAAAATTATGTACAAGTTTTAAGTTGTTTATCTTTTTACCTTTTATCATTATTGCAGCTACAAAGCATAAACATGCTGAATAAAATATATGAATGAAAAATTAAGATAATTGAATTATTTGTCATAAAAATTCTTTCATTAGATATTTTTTGATTTGCGAATACTTTGATACTTAAGCAAAGTACTTTGAGGATAGTTTTTCGATAGATGTTGTCTTAATGTTGTTCACTTTGTTGCAGAACTAAAAAATCAAAATGTTTAAAAATATTTATGGAAAATTGTAGTTTTACATAAATCAAATTATCATCATCAAACATAAATTCTATTGAAATCCTGTATAAAAGTATTAAAGTTTTAACGTGATTATCTCATTATTTTCTATATTTATTGCGACAATAAACAATTAGCATGCTGCAAAAAGTATATGAATGCAAAATTAAGAAAACAGATCTCTTCGTAATAAATATATTTTTTTTTTTTTTTTGATAGTTGTTTTCCTAATGCAGCTCTCTCTCTCTGTACCAACACTGAATAATCACAATATTTAAATAAATAATTTGAAAGAAAATTTTAGTTTTCAAATATTATATTAATGGAATTTAAATTCGAAGATTTATAATATACAGAAAGATTAACGTTTCAACGTGGTAATAGTTATTTATTCTCTTTGTTACTACGAAATAGTTCCTTTCTAAAGGGTTGTTCGTAAGTCGAATTTGTTCGTAAATTTCAAAATATACTTATGTTAAATTCCATATTACTGACTGCTTAAATAGTAATTAATCATTTTTAGTAATTTTTCTCTTTAAGCGAGGTTCCACTGCATTAACTTTTAAATTTAATTATCTATTTACTTCTTTTCTTTATAACTACTGTAAAAAACAAATAAGTTTAAATAAATATACTAATGCAAAATTAAGAAAACATAATTCATTGACATTGACTGAAATTTTTTAAATTTTCTAATATTTTGATAATTAAGCAACGCATGTTGAAACTAGTACTTAATGTTGTTCTCTTTCATAATAAATTTTATAGATTATCAATAAAACAGGTATACCTATAACTGACTACCCTTTTCCCACTTTCACCAATGGTAATAAATGCTCCAGTCAGTTCTGTGTATTTAATTATGAAAATTCTCCGAATTTATGCAGCTTTTCTCATTATTATCAATTCCCAAATATTTGTGGACCTTTATAATGTTATTCTCGTTGCTTCATCACTGAATAATCAAAATGGTTAAATATGTAAATTGATATAATATTTTACTTTTAAATAATTATATTAAATATAATAATAACATTTATTGCAACAAATCACCATTACTTCCAACTCAAAACAAAACAACATAATAAAAAAATACAATGGAACTTCGCTTAACGAGCAAAATTAATTGTAAGAAAAATGACTTGCTTAACGAGCGACGTTTCGCATAACGAGTGACGATGAGAAGAGAAGTCTCAGATTGTGCATCTGCTACATCATTTTTAAAACTAGTGTACACATATTATGTGTATTTTTGAATATGTTTCACTATACGAGTAAAAATACCGAAAGTTTTGGAACAGATTAAACTCGTTGATCGAGGTTCCACTGTATAAATATCTTCAAATTTAAATTGCTTTCACATAATATACAAAAAGATTAACATTTTAACGTGATTATGTATTTAATTATTCTCTTTATAAGGACTATAAATAAAAACCATAAAAATTTAAAGCTTTTTAAATTTTCGAATATTTTATTAGTTCAACAACGTGTATTGAGGTTATTAATTGGATAGATGATTTTATTATTGTTGTCTACTTTGTTGGAAAATGTTTAAATAAATAGTACAACAAGAACTTGAAATTACCATTTTAAACATAAATTCCATTCTTTACAAATGGATGAAAATTTTATTTTAATTGTCTCCTTACATCTTCTAGTTATTGGGACTATAAAGAATATGTTTAAACAAATATATGAATACAACATTCATGGACATTGATTGAGGTTTTTTATGTTTTCGAATATTTTGAAAGTTAAGCAAGGCGTGTTCAAGATAGTGCTTGGATAGATCATGTTTAAATTAATAAATTAATGGAAATTTTTAATTTTCGAAAATTAAATTAACATCTTCCAACCTAATTTTTTTTGAAATCCTATACAAAAGGATTTATGTGTTAACTTGATTTTATCCATATTTTTTCTTCTCATTATGACTACAAAGAAATAATATGTTTTAACAACTCTTTACTGTTGCATTTTAAAATATTTTGATAGTTAAGCAATAGTGTATTCAGGATAGTAATTGGATAGATGTGTTAATGTTATTATTTTTGTTGCAGCAATAAAAAATAAACCTGTTTAAATATATAAATGTTGCAAATATTAATATTCAATCAAATAGACATTCCAAACATACATTTTATAAATTGTCATTAAAAAAGGTATACCTGTAAATGTCTACAGTTTCTCGTTTTTATGATTCGCAGAAAACTTTACCATTCTGCTATGTCTTGTCTTGATGGTATAAATTGTGTTGCTCTACCAAAAATTGGTCATTCCTCAACTTATATTCACTGAAGCAACTTGTACTTTCTTTGCAGAAGATATCTGTAAAACTTCAAGATGGACGCAAAGGATATTATCGAAAACTCAAAGGAAACCGCCAACTGGACAGAGAATGAGCCTAGAAATCGAATTGTAGGAATTGTGGTTCATAATCTTACAAATCAGACGACCACATTAGATTTGATGAAGATGTTTCAAGAAATTGGTGAAATTGACAGCATCGATATGAACGTCGACGCGACCGGATTTCCGCTCGGTTCGGCCAATATTATATTCAAAGATCGCAATGATGCGGCTAAGGCTCATAAGGAACTAAATGCAGCACGTTTGGATGGACAATGTTTGATGTTAACGATTCTCCGCGAGAATTGTAATAAGTTGCACAAGACCGAAGAAGTGAACAATTGTTACTCACACAGTGTCGATATGCACTTCATGAGTAGATCCCAGAATAATCATTCCAATGACAATAATGAATGTGAGTTAGATGTAGACGCTTTGTGTAAACAGATTCCTTGCAGAAGACAACTTAAAAACTTCAAGATTAACACAAAGATTATCGAAAACTCTAAAATCGTAACCGCCAACTGGATAGCAAATGAGCGTGGAAGACCTAACAGCAGTATCAACAGCAGTAGCAGCGGTAAAAAGGTGGAAGATGAAAAGGAAGACAACAGAATTATAGGAGTTTTGGCTCAGAATCTTACGATTCGTATGACCAGATTAGATTTGGTGAAGGTGTTTCAAGCAATTGGTGAAATTCACAGCATCGATATGCACGTCGACGCGACCGGATTTCCGCTCGGATCGGCGAACATTAAATTCGAGGATCCTGAAAATGCGGTTAAGGCTCACAAGGAACTGAATGAAACGATTTTGGATGGTCAAAATATGAAGTTAATGATTATCCGTAAAAAGCGGGAGAGCTCTTTTTATAGTAAGATGAATAACGCTGGAAAAGTCAAGAAGTGTTACACGCACAATGTCGGTATGGATTTCATGAATAGATTCCAGAAGAAGAATTTCAAAGTCAAGAAGGAATGGGATGTTGATGATTTGTTGGTAAATGGAAGTCTTTCAGTTACTTCTTAAGTTTTTCTTCGTTTAGTCATTAAGTTTATATTATTTGTTTTCTATATTTTTTTTTGAATTTTTTTTTTATAGAATTTTTAATATGTATTACTGACTGCACACATTTGAAAAAAATAATTAAAATACTTAATTATAAATAATAATTAGTCATTTTTATTACAATTAAATTTGATTATCTCTTTACTTCTTTTCTTTATAACGACTGTAAAACACAAATAAGTTTAAATAAATATATTAATGCAAAATTAAGACAACATAATTTGTTGATTTTAAATTTTATAATATTTTGATAATTAAGCAACGCTTGTTGGAACTATTACTTGGATAGATCATGACCTAATGTTGTTCTCTTTGATAATAAATTGTTATAAATTTTAATTTTCTATCAAATTGACATTCCAAATCTAAATTTTATAGATTATCAATCTGACTACCCTTTTCCCTCACTTTCACCAATGGTAATAAATGCTCCGGTCAGTTCTGTGTATTTAATTAATAAAAATTCTTCGAATTTATGCAGCTTTTCTCATATTTATCAATTCCCAAATATTTGTGGACCTTCATAATGTTGTTCTCGTTGCTTCATCACTGATTAATCAAAATGGTTAAATATGTAAATTGATAGAATATTTTACAGTTAAATAATTATATTAAATATAATAATAACATTTATTGCAACAAATCACCATTACTACAAACTCAACAAAACAACATAATAAAAAATACAGTGGAACTTCGCTTAACGAGCATAATTAATTGTAAGAAAAATGACTTGCTTAACGAGCGACGTTTCGCATAACAAGTAACGATGAGAAGAGAAGTCCCAGATTCTGCGTCTACTACATCATTTTTAAAACTAGTGTACACATATTATGTGTATTTTTGAATATGTTTCACTATACGAGTAAAAATACCGAAAGTTTTGGAACAGATTAAACTCGTTAATCGAGGTTCCACTGTATAAATATCTTCAAATTTAATTTGTATTTAATTATTCTCTCTATAAGGACTATAAATAACAACCATAAAAATTTAAAGATTTTTAAATTTTCGAATATTTTATTAGTTCAACAACGTGTATTGAAGTTATTAATTGGATAGATAATTTCATTATTGTTGTCTACTACGTTGAAAAATGTTTAAATAAATAGTACAACAAGAACTTGATACAAATGGATGAAAATTTTATTCTAATTGTCTTCTTACTTCTTCTAGTTGTTGGGACTATAAAGAATATGTTTAAACAAATATATGAATGCAACATTCATGGACACTGATTGAGGTTTTTTATGTTTTCGAATATTTTGAAAGTTAAGCAACGCGTGTTCAAGATAGTGATTGGATCGAAAATGAAATTAACATCTTCCAACCTAAATTTTATTGAAATCCTATACAAAAGGATTAATGTGTTAATTTGATTTTATCCATATTTTTCTTCTCATTATTACTACAAAGAAATAATATGTTTTCTCACGGAGAATCATTAACTTCATATTTTGATATATCTAAGTTATATAAGTTTTATATATAAGTTTTAATTGCTCATTTAGTATATATTTTTTATTTCTTTTTGTATAGAATTTTGAATATTTAACTCTGTAATAAAATACTGAAAATATTAATTTACACATCTTTTTATTTTGCACATATTTTGATAATTATGCAACGTGCCGTCTTTTGCTTTGCTTCGTTGTCGAAAAATGTTAGTTCTCAAAAATCAAGTGAACATCTTGAAACCTAAATTTCTTTAAACTAAGTACAAAAGGATTTACGTTTTAACGTGTTTATTTATTGCAACTACAAAGAAGAAACATGTTAAATAAAATATATGAATAAAATTCGTTCATTTATGAAAGTGCTTTGAGACTAGTTCTTGTATAAATGAAGTCTTAATGTTGTTCATTTTGTTGCAGAACTGGAGAATCAAAATGTTTGAAAATATTGATGGAAAATTGTAGTAGATGATGTCCTTCTATTTGATTTAACACTAATCAAAATGTTTAACATTAAATTTTCAAACCTAAATTCCATTAAAATAAAAAAAAAGATTAAAATTCGTATTTGATTCTCTCCTTACTTCTGTTATTTATTTCCACCATGAAGAATTAGTTTGAACAAATATATAAGTACAAAATAAAGTAAATAAAATTCATGGACAGTGATTGACTTTTTTCGAATATTTTAATAGTTAAGCAACGCGTGTTGTAGCTAGTGTTTTGAACGAAGGATCAATCTGGTGGATGAAAGATGGCTGTTAATTTTTACTTATAACAATCCTTACACTACTATCTAACTATACCCAACTAAACTCTCAAAGAATAATAATCTTTTACAGTGCTTATCTCCTCCAAGCCTAGCGTTCTTTTTGCTGCCTGTGCACGGTGTTGCCACTATTTACATTTGCGCTTAAACAGTTAGTGCTTGGATAGATAATGTTTTAATATTGTTCATTTTGTTGCAGAACTGAAAAATCAAAATATTTAAATGAATGGAAAATGATTATTTTGGAAAATTAAATCAACATCTTCCAACCTAAATTTTATTGAAATCCTATACAAAAGGATTAATGTGTTAACTTGATTTTCTCCATATTATTTCATCTCATTGCGACTACAAAGAAATAATATGTTTAAACAACTCTGTATTATTGCATTTTAGAATATTTTGATAGTTAAGCAACGTATATTCAGGATAGATGTGTTAATGTTGTTCTTTTTGTTGCAGCAATAAAAAATCAACCTGTTTAAATATATAAATGTTGCAAATTTTAATTTTCAATGGAATAGATAAACGTCTACAGTTTCTCCCACATTCACCCCTAATGATGAATACTATAAATACTATGTGAGTATGAAAATTCTCTGATTTTTTCTCGTTTTTATGATTCGCAGAAAACTTTATCATTCTTCTAAGTCTTGATAGTATAAATTGTGATGCTCTACTAAATATTGTTCATACCTCAGCTTAGATTCTTTCTGAAGCTTGTACTTTCTTTGTAGAAGATAGCTTCAAAACTTCGAGATGGACGTAATAGAGAATAAGCCTGGAAGTCGAATTGCAGGAATTGTGGTTCATAATCTTACGAAACGGACGACCACATTCGATTTGTTGAAGATGTTTCAAGAAATTGGTGAAATTGACAGCATCGATATGAACGTCGACGCGACCGGATTTCCGCTCGGGTCAGCCAACATTATATTCAAGGATCGCAATGATGTGGCTAAGGCTTACAATGAACTAAATGCAGCACGTTTGGATGGTCAAAGTTTGATGTTAACTATTCTCCGTGAGAATCGTAATAAGTTGTACAAGACCGGAAAAGTGAATAATTGTTACAGTGTCGATATGTACTTTATGAGTAGATTCCAGAAGAATCATTCCAAAGTCAAGAATGAATGGGAGTTAAATGTAGATGCTTTGTGTAATCAGATTGATGAAAGTATATTTTGAAGCAAATGGACGGCAATCAGTTATTTTTTAAGTTTTTTTTTTCGTTTAGCTATTAAGTTTTAATTGTTCGTTTTCTATATATTTTTTGAATTTTTTTTTGTAGAAGTTAAATATTTAACTCTCTTTGTAATAAAATGCTTAAAATATTAATTTACACCTTTTTTATTTTTCACACATTTTGAAATTTACAATATGGTTTAAACAAAGAACAGAAACAGATTTGATGTCTTCATATTCTGATAGTTAAGCAACGTGAGAGAAAAATGGTACTTTGATTAATGATATCTTCTATTTTGCTTTGTCACCGGAAAATTAACTTCTTTCGATAAATCCATCCAATCAAATTTTGTAAACTGAATACAAAATTAAAATGGAAATCAAATTGCAAATTTTGATAGTTAAGCAATGCGTCACAAGAATAATAATGGGATTGTTTTGCCGAAGAATCAACATATTTAAATAAAATATGCAATTCATCGACCTAAAAATTGCTTTAATATACATTTTTGAAAGTTTTAATAGTTAAGCAATGTGGTTTCAAGACAGTATTTAGATGTACGATGTCCTAATGTTGTTGTCGTTAGGTCAATCAGTAAATTGATGGAATATTTAGTTTTAAATAATTATATTAATATTTTCAAATTTAAATTTCATTTCATTGATAATTTCATAATATACTAAAGTATTAACGTTTTATCGTGATTATCTTATTTTCTCTTTATTTTGACTACAAATAATTATCATGTTTAATCTAATATATAAATGGAAAATTAATAAAATTGAATTATTTGATTTAACAATTATTTTCATTAAAATTTTTCGAATATTTTATTAGTTCACCAACGTGAATTGAGGTAATTACTTGGATAGATGATTTACTTATTATTGTCATGTATGTTGCATCACTGAAGAATCAAAATGTTTAAATAAATGTTGCAAATTTTAGTTCTAGTTCTATTAAGTTAACATTCCAAATCTAAATTTTCAATAAAACGGGTATACCAGTAAATTACTAACTCTTCGGCTCACTTTCACCCATGGTAACAAGTCTAAGTATGAAAATTCTCTGAATTTTTGCAGTTTGTGGACCTTTCGTAAAATTCCCAGAAAATTTGATAATCCCCACCAGGCCTTGTAGGAGTATAAATTGAGATACACTAGCAAATATTGTCATTCAACAGCTTACATTCACTGAAGCAACTTGTACTTTCCTTGCAGAAGACAACTTCAACACTTCAAGATGAACGCAAAGAAGATTATCGAAAACTCTAAAATCGTAACCACCAACTGGATGGAGAATCAGCGTGGAAGACCTTGCACCAGCAGCATTTGCAGCAGCAGGAGCACCGGTAAAAAGGTGGAAAATGAAAAGGAAGACAACAGAATTGTAGGAGTTTTGGCTCAGAATCTTACGATTAGCATGACCAGATTAGATTTGG
Source organism: Nicrophorus vespilloides (assembly GCF_001412225.1). Classification (NCBI taxonomy): domain Eukaryota; kingdom Metazoa; phylum Arthropoda; class Insecta; order Coleoptera; family Silphidae; genus Nicrophorus; species Nicrophorus vespilloides. The sequence goes on from NW_017098258.1 coordinate 194,241, forward strand.
TGAAGGTGTTTCAAGCAATTGGTGAAATTCACAGCATCGATATGCACGTCGACGCGACCGGATTTCCGCTCAGATCGGCGATCATTAAATTCGAGGATACTGAACATGCGGTTAAGGCTCACAAGGAACTGAATGGAACGATTTTGGATGGTCAAAATATGAAGTTAATGATTCTTCGTGAGAAGCAGGAAAGCTCCTTTTATAATAAGATGCATAACACTGGAAAAGTGAAGAAGTGTTATACGCACAATGTCGATATGGATTTCATGAATAAATTCCAGAAGAAGCATTCCGAAGAAGTCAAGAAGGAATGGGATGTTGATGATTTGCTTAAACAAATTGATGAATATTACCATAAATGGTAAATGGAAGTCAATCAGTTACTTCTTAAGTTTTAGTTATTAAGTTCATATTGTTTGTTTCTTTATATATTTATAATATTTTTTTTATAGAATTTTAAATATTTAACTCTCTTTATAATAAAATGCAGAATATCTTAGCTTATATCTTTTTTATTTGTCGTGTTGTCGACAAATAAACGTGTTTAAATTTGTCTAAGTAAAAAATCCTTTCCTTTAAACATCATCAAATATGCTCATATTCAGATAGTTAAGCAACAACGTAAGAGAAGAATAATTGAACATAAAGAAATGATACAAATTTCAACATATTGAATAATATGTAATAATATGTTCCAGAAGAAAAGAAATCATGTCACGTGATTTAGAAAATTTGAAATCTGAAATGAATTATAAACTCCTTTATTTATACTTTTTTGGTATCAAAGAGTACAAACAGAAGGAAACATAAATTCATTATTTAATGCTCAAAGAACGATTAAAAATAAGAAATAAAATAATAGTTTGTAGTCATTTGTAGTTAAAAGTCCGTTTGTGTAGAAACCCTAGTTTCGGAAAAATACAGGTAAATTTCCACCTGTTTTTCTTAATTTTATTGCTAGTAATAAAGCAATGCGTCACAAGAATAATAGTTGGATTATTTTGCCAAAGAATCAGCATTCCGAAGAAATCAAAAAGTAATGGGATGTTGATGATTTGCTTAAACAAATTGATAAATGGTAAATGGAAGTCTTTCAGTTACTTCTTAAGTTTTATATTGTTCGTTTTCTATATATTTTGTATTTGTATTGCAAAAAAATATATAATTCAACATCCTAAAAAATTCTTTAATCTAAATTTTCGAATGTTTTGATTTTTAAGCAAAGTCTATTGATGGTACTATTTAGAAAGATGATCTTCTCATATTGTTCTCTGTGCTCCATCTCTGAATTATCAAAATATTTGAATATGTTGATGGGAAATTTTGGATTAAAAACAATAATATTAATATCTTGAAACTTAAATTCCAATGATATAGTATACAAAAATTTTAACGTTTTAAATGATTATCTCTTTAATTATTTTCTTTTAAAACTACAATGGATTGTGATTTTAAAACAAATTTCATGTATTTCATGCAAAATTAATGAACTATGATTATAATTTGACCTAAAAATTATTTTCATTTAAACATTTTTCAATTTTCGAATATTTTAATACAGGTATTATACTGACTTCTTTATTGTTGCTCTCTTTATTGCATCACTGAATAAACAAAAAAAATAACGTGTTAACATAATTATCTGATTACTTTTTCTTTTTATTGCGACTATAAAGAATAAACATGTTTAAACAAATATATGAATGCAAAATTAAGAAAATGTAATTTATTGACATTTATTTCTTAAATTTTCTAATATTTAATCAACGTGTGTAAAGGATAGATGTCTTAATGTTATACCTTTTATTGCAGCAATGCAGAATGAAAATGTTTAAATAAATATATTATTGCAAAAGTTTGATGACAATCCTAATTTTTTCTGTTCCCTCACTTTATATATTTTTAATATTTTTTTTTATAGAATTTTGAATATTAACTATCTTTATAATAAAATGCAAAAAATCTTAATTTTCACCTTTTTATTTTTCACATATTTTAATATTTACGCAACATGACATGTTTTGCTTTGATTCGTCGTCGAAAAATCAACATGTTTAAAGTTGTGTAAATAAAAAATCCTTTCCTTTAAACATATTTGATGTATACTTATTCAGATAGTTAAGCAACGTTAGAGAAGAATGGTTCTTTAATTGATGATATCATTCCTCCTTTACTTTGCGTTGTCACATGGAAATAAATATATTTGTATAAATAATAATGCAAATTTCGATACAAAATGAAAAAATTAATTGTAAATCTTCAAAACATAAAAAAACTTTTAAAGTTTAACATTCTTTTATTTTTGCATATTTTGATAGTTAAGCAATGCGTAACAAGGATAGTAGCTTAATAAACGCTTTATGAAGATAATACTTATTAAAACTTCTTTTTTTACAACAAAATAATTCAAAAATTTCAATAAATACAGATGCAAATTTTAACATATTGATAAAAAAATATCCTTAATTAAACTTTTTTCACATATGTTATAGTTAAGCAACACGTTATAAAGATAATACTTGCTACATTTTTTTTGTTTTTACAATGAAAAATTAACAAATTTAAAGAAATGAATTTTGAGAAATTCCCCAAATTACAAAACTTATTAAACTTTAATTTTCATATTATATATCACGTTATAGTTACTTTTTCTATTTGTTACACATCGAATGAACATATTTATACATAATAATAAATCAAATTTTCAATTTTGAAAAATATAATTTAAAAACATTCCAAGTAACGTAAAAGCTTGTTTCGTATAGTTTGTCGGTTTTTAAAACCTTCTTTTGAAAAACTGTTTTTTTTTAAGATATTTATGTAATTAGAAAACCGTGTTTTTCAACTAATACACTTCCATAATAACAAAAAAATAAATAATTATTTTTATTATTTATTAAAAACAAAAACATTTTGACGTAAAATCGTTTCTTGCATAATTAAACAAATATAATTAAGTCATGTTCTTGAGTGCTAAACTGGATGAACTGGTTTTCATGTCATTATAGAAAAATGTTTAGAAAATTATAAAATTGTAGAGTTAATGCTTTAATCAAAATATTTAAATTATGTCACGTGATTTAGAAAATTTGAAATTAGTTATAAACTCGATTATTTACACATTTTTTTGGTATTAGAGGGTACAAAGCAAAATTAGATTCATTATTTAGTGCTCTAAAAACGATTAAAAACAAGAAACAAAATAATATTTTGTAGTCATTCATTGTTATTCGTAAATATTATAATTTTTATAGAAAATATGTTGTAAAAAACGTGTTTTTTTGTGAAAATTCGAAGACCGGTTTTCTTAAGGTAGGTAAGTAGAAACCCTAATTTCGGAAAATTTCAGGTAAATTTCCACCCGCTTTCCTCGATTTTATTGTTAATATGTCATTAGATGAAATGAATAAAATTCTCGGAATCTCTATACCTTTTTTTCCATATTTGTTCCATACAAAGAAAGATACATTTCGCTATTCCTTGAGAGTATAAATAGTGGTTCTCTACCAAATATTGTTCATTCCACAGTTTACAGTGACCGAAGCAAGTTGTACTTTCCTTACAGAAGAAAACTTCAAAATCAAGATGAACACGAAGAATATTATTGAAAACTCTAAAGTCGTCAGCATCACCTGGTTGGGAAATGATAGTAATAGTGTCAGCAGGATAAAAACAAGCAGCAGCAACAACAGAATCCTCGGTAAAAATGTGGAAGAAAATAAGGTTGTAGGTGTTTTAGTGCAAAATCTTTCGATTCGCGTAACCAAGTTAGATTTGGTGAAGGTGTTCCGTCCGATAGGTCAGATCCACAGCATCGATATGAACGTCAACGGGAAGAGATTTCCTCTCGGATCGGCGAGCATTAAATTCGAGAATCCCAAGCATGCCGTTAAGGCTTACGAGAAGTTAAATGGAACACTTTTGGATGGTCAACGTATGAAGTTAATGTTGCTTCTTGAGAAGCAGGAGAGCACGTTTTATAGAACGATGCATACAACTGGAAAGGCGAGGAAATATTATTCGCACGGTGTTGATATGGTTTGCATGACTGGATACCAGAGGAAATTTTCTAGAAACAAACTTGTTATCTAAATTTCCATTTTTTGTCTCGCAAATTTCCTCTTTATTTTTTAAAATCATTCCTTGTTTTGTTTGTAAGTTACATTTGCTAATTTCTTATCTTTTATTCCTATTAATTCTTTAATTTTTGTATTAATCGCACTAACCTTGTTTTTTATTCATTATTATGATATTTAATGAGTAATCATCAATTTCTTTTGCACAAAATATTCATACACATTTTCACAATTTTTGTTATGAAATTTTCTATTAAATTACTTTGATTTTTCTCGGTCATTTCATAAAATCTGCTTACTTAATAATATCTTATTTTCAGGACAAAAACAAAGTTAATTTAAATTTCCTCTCGGATGTTACGTCTAAATAAGTAACAAAATGTTTGTGAAATGTTGTGTATTGTGTGTTTATTTTTTATATTATTCCTTTGCTAATTTTCCATATTTTATTTGTATTTGTATTATAAGTTCTTATTCTGACTATTAATTATTATTATATTAATGAATTATTTTATTTACATAAATAAATATTTACAATAATTACAAACAAATTATACATTTTTTTCTTCTATTTTTATGACATTTTATATTAAGTTCTTTTGACTTTTCTTGATGATTCTAGAAAATCAAATTATTTAATAATATATGATTTTTAGGATAAAAGAAAAGCTGAAGATTAACTTAATTTTACATCAATTGAACTCATGTTTATGTTAAGTCAAATGAAGTAAAAAAATATCAATTATCAACAAAAAATTAAGATAATATTCATATATATCAAAAAAGTCTCAATTTCGCCACTTCCTTCAACATATTTACTTTTCAATATTTTATTTTGCGTTTTTGATCAATGAATTTCAGTTAACATTATATAATAAACTTAATTTAAAATATTTAAAAATAAACTTAATTTAAAATTAAAACTATAATTTTAATAATAATAATATTTAGTAACGTTCCAAAGGGTTGTTCGTAAGTCGAATTTGTTCGGATTTAAAAAAAAATCAAAATATACTTATTTTACACACTTTATCATGGTTTTTATTTTTATATACGTTAAATTTCGTATTACTGGCTGCATAAATTTAAAAAATAGATTAAAATTAACAAAATACTTACAAATACTTTTGATTGTAGACATCATAATTACTTAATAAGAAAACGACAAAAGAAATAAATTTAACAAAACAGATCCCAAAATATTATATTTTATTAAAGAAATTATCAATTTATGTTTGGACAGTTAAATTTGTTATCACTATATATATCCTTTTAGCAAGTTGGTGCTTTTAGAATTTTGTTCGTAAGTTCGGGAGTTCATAAGTCGGGGAATACGTGTAATTATAAGTGTATTTACATGATTAAACAAAATAATAACATGTATACAAATTAGTACGAAGACAGCAAATAAGTTTTTTTTGTATTTACCAAAATATACATAATTAATTAAGATTTCTATAAATGTATTTAATTTGATCAAATCATTTGATTATATTTGTATATAACTAAAAAAAAACATTTTTACAAAAAAAAAAATGTATGATCATTTTTAAGAATATTTTAACTAAAATGTAATTAATATCAAGTAAATATATTTATAAAGTTGCGTAGATGATTATTAATAACAATGTGCTATGAAATTGATTATACAAGTCGGAAAGAAAGAAAGTTTTTGAAATTGTTTGAAACTTAAACAGTGTTAAAATTAGTATAATAATAATAATTTATAGATTAGTAATCAAAACTGTAATTAGTATTATTTTTGATAATTTTCATATAGTTCAGTTTTAAAGTTTCATTTGCCAATTTTCTATCTTTTATTTGTAAAATTTCTTTTATCTTAATTGAACTGACCTTATTTTCAATGACTAATCATGAATTACTACTACATTTTTACAATATTTTTTATGTTAAGTCAAAATAAGTAACGTAATATGAACATTTTCAACTTAATTTTATAAGTTCTTATTCTGACTATATTCTTTAATTAATTGTTATTATATTATATTCTTTAATTAATTATTATTATATTAATGAATTACTTAGAGAAATAAATATTTACAAAAATTAAAAATAAATTATACATTTTTCATCTATTTTTATGACATTTTATATTAAGTTCTTTTGATTTTTCTTGCTGATTCTAGAAAATCAAATTATTTAATAATATATGATTTTCAGGATAAAAAAGCTGAAGATTTACTTAATTTTACATCAATTGAATAAACTCATTTTTATGTTAAGTCTAATGAAGTAAAAAAATATCAATTATCAACAAAAAATTAAGATAATATTAAAAAATTTCAGAAAAGTCTCAATCTTCTCCACTTCTTTCAACATATTTACTTTACAATATTTTATTTTGCGTCATTGATCAATGAACTTAATTTAAAATAAAAATACTATATACATATATTTGTGGTTGATATGAATTTTAATAATAATAATATTTAGTTCCGTTCCAAAGCGTTGATTGTAAGTCGAATTTGTTCGGATTAAAAAAATAAAATAAAAAAATATACTTATGTTACACACTTTATCATAATTTTTACTTTTATATACGTTAAATTTCGTATTACTCGCAGCATAAATTTGAAAAAATAGATTAAAATAAACCAAATACTTACAAATACTTTTGATTGTAGACATCGAAATTACTTAATAAGAAACGACAAAAGAAATAAATTTAACAAAACAGATCCAAAAATATTATATTTTATTAAAGAAATTATCAATTTATGTTTGGACAGTTAAATTTGTAATCACTATATATATCCTTTTAGCAAGTTAGTGCTTTTAGAATTTTGTTCGTAAGTCCAGGAGTTCATAAGTCGGGGAATACCTGTAATTTTTAGTGTATTTACATAATTAAAGAAAATAATAACATGTATACAAATTAGTAAGAAGCCAGTAAATAAGTTTCTTTGTATTTACCAAAATATACATAATAAATTAAGGATTCTATAAATGTTTTTAATTTGATGAAATTATTTGATTATATTTGTATAAAACTAAAAAAATAAAAAAATTACAAAAAGAAATTTTTCTGATAATGTTTAAGAATATTTTAATTCAAATGTAATTACTATAAGGTAAATATATTTATGAAATTGCGTAGATAAAGCTCTTTGAAATTGTATGAAACTTAAAGATTGTTAAACAAAGCAACATTAACAAATAGTCAAGAGGTCACTTTAAAATATTATTAAATGTGTAAATTTTGACTTTTTTTTATATCAGCTATAAGAGAGGAAACGCTAAACTGTATATATTGAATGTTTTTGCATTTACAAGAAAACAAGGGATGTTGATTTGCATTCCTGGAAGACCTGTAATAGTAGTATTATGTGAATTTTGTATTTACGAACTTACCGTTGCCGTTGGACCGGCCGTGCCCTTTCTCTAATGAGTTTGTAATTTTATTGCACCCATTACCAACCAAACTGCAAAAAGATTTATCCAGCAAATACCACCCAAAAAAATGACCATATATAACCGGCATCAGCCCGACATCATTTAGTTTCAAAGTGTTCCTCTACGAAGCATCAACAATTTTGGATAAAATGGATAGGGTAATCTCATCAGTTAAATGCAGGTTCTTAAAAGCGAAAACGCTTCCTTTGACGAATATAGCGTGTGAGGATAAAAGAACGGTGTTGGTATTTGAAAATATCAACTCTTTGATAACAACATCAGATCTGATGAATGGATTAAGCCAGTTTGGGCCCATCGTTGTCACCGACTTTGCCAGGAATTCAGGTAGCATGTATGGGTCTGCCATTGTGGCGTTTAATGACCACAACCATGCGATGAAAGCCTATCAGGATGTGTCTTCGTTGTGCGTCTTCTCGGAAAACACCAAAATTAGTTTAGTGAATTTGGAAACAGCGAAAGATTTCTGCACCATGATGAACATGAACAGAGCTTCAGCATGGTTCAGAAACATCCTCAGGATACACAAGGAATCATAAAAAGGAGGCGTTAAATCTGCTGCTCAGGTGGTATATTTTATATCCTATTTAAGAGGATTAATACTTTATGGTGATATCTCATTATTTTATGTACTTAAACAATTTGCTGAATACTTGTAACGACAAGGAACAAAAGTGTTCATCAAATTCTTATTATTTACTTGTTTTCATATTTTATTATAATTTAAATGTTTTAAATAATTGTTCATGTTTTACTCTTTTTATAATAATTTGTAGAATTTTAGTATTTTGTGATATATATTTTTAATACTATACTATCTTCATAATAATTTGTAGAAGATTAGCAATGAAAACTATATTTAGTTTTTTTTGATAATTTTCTGATATTTTCATAGTTAAGCAATGAAGATTGTACTTTGATTGATGCTATCATTACTCTTCTGTTATGTTTCGTCAACGAAGAATATATATTTATATATGTTTGTGTAATTATATCGATTCAAAATTTAAAGCAAAATAAATTCTACATCAATTTAAAAAAAAAACTGTAATTTTACCTTTCCTACATTCCCAAATTTTGATAATTAAACAATGCGTACTTGGATTGATGCTCTCGTTAACTTTCGATAATTGCTTTAATGCAAATTTTGACAAATAATATTTATAAATTGGTGTGTTTAAACATTTATCAACTTTTTTTTGTTTTCACAACAAATAATTAACAAATTGAAACAAATAAATTCCCGGAAATTTAATAATAATGTAAGGTAAATATATTTTGGAAGTTGCGTATTAATAACAATGAGCTATGAAATTGTTTATACAAGTCGTAAAGAAAGAAAATTCTTCGAAATCGTTTGAAACTTAAACAGTGTTAAATTTAGTATAATAATAATTTATAGAAGATTAGTAATCTAAACTATAATTAGTATTATTTTTGCTAATTTTCATATAATTTAGTTTTTAAATTTCATCTGCTAATTTTCTATCTTTTATTTGTATTATTTCTTTTATCTTAATTGAACTGACCTTATTTTCAATGACTAATCATCAATTACTTCTACATTTTTTCAATATTTTTTTATGTTAAGTCTAAATAAGTAACGAAATATGAACTTTTTCAACTTAATTTTAAAGTTCCTATTCTGACTACGTTTTTTAAATAATTGTTATAATATTAATGAATTACTTACAGAAATTAATATTTACAATAATTGCAATCAAATTCTTTTGATTTTTCTTGCTGATTCTAGAAAATCAAATTATTTATTAATATACGATTTTCAGCATAAAAGAAAAGCTAAAGATTAACTTAAATTTACATCAATTGAATGTTAAGTCATATGAAGTAAAAAATATCAATTACCAACAAAAAATTAAGATAATATTCAGATATTTCAGAAAAGTCTCAATTTTCTCCACTTCTTTCAACATATTTACTTTTCAATATATTATTTTGCGTCATTGATCATTGAACTTAATATAAAATAAAAATTCTATATACATATATTTGTGTATAATCAAGGTTGATATGAATTTTAATAACAATAATATTTAGTTCCGTTCCAAAGGGTTGTTTGTAAGTCGAATTTGTTCAGATTCAATTTATCATGATTTTTACTTTTATATACGTTAAAGTTCGTATTAGTGGCTGCATAAATTTAAAAAAATAGATTAAAATAAACAAAATACTTACTTACAAATACATTTCAATGTAGATATTACAATTATTTAATAAAAAAAACGACGAAATAAACAAATTCGAGAAATCAGATCAAAATATATTATATTTTATTAAAGAAATTATCAATTTTTGTTTGGCCAGTTAAATTAATTATAACTATATATCTCCTTTTAGCAAGTATGTGCTTTTTGAATTTTGTTCCTAAGTCGGGGAATACCTGTAGTTTTAAGTGTATTTACATGATTAAAGAAAATAATAACATGTATACAAATTAGTACAAAGATAGAAAATAAGTTTCTTTGTATTTACCAAAATATACATAATATATAAGGTGTCTATAATTGTTTTTAATTTGATGAAATTATTTGATTATATTTGTAAATAACTAAAAAAAAATAATTATTTTTACAAAAAAAAATCTTCTGATAATAGATAATGCGTAGATGTTTGTTAAAAACAATTAGCTATGAAATTTATTATACAAGTTGGAAAGAAAAAAAGTTCTTTGAAATAGTTTGATACTTAAACAGTGTTAAACGAAGCAACATTAACAAAGAGGTCACTTTAAAATATTATTAAATGTGTAATTTTTTTGCATTTACAAGAAAATAAGGGATCTTGATTTGCATACCTGGAAGTCCTCTAATAGTGGTATTCTGTGAAATTTGTATTTACGAACTTACCGTTGCCGTTGGACCGGCCGTGCACTTTCTCCAAAGGGTTTGTAATTTTATTGCACCTAGTACCAACCGAACTGCAAAAAGATTTATCCAGCAAATACCACCCAAAAAAAGACCACATATAAACGGCTTTAGCCCGACATCATTTACTTTCAAAGTGTTCCTCTACGAAGCATCAACAATTTTGGATAAAATGGATAGGGTAATATCATCTGTTAAATGCAGGTTCTTAAAAGCGAAAGCGCTCCCTTTGACAAATATAGCGTGTGAGAATAAAAGAACAGTGTTGGTATTTCAAAACATCAATTCTTTGATAACAACATCAGATCTGATGAATGGATTAAGCCAGTTTGGGCCCATCGTTGTCACCGACTTTGCCAGGAATTCAGGTAGCATGTATGGGTCTGCAATTGTGGCATTTAATGACCACAAGCATGCAATGAAGGCCTATCAGGATGTGTCTTCGTTGTGCGTCTTCTCAGAAAACACCAAAATTAGTTTAGTGAATTTGGAAACAGCGAAAGATTTCTGCACCATAATGAAAATGAACAGAGCGTCAGCATGGTTCAAAAACATCCTCAGGATACACAAGAAAACATAAAAAGGAGGCGTTAAATCTGCTGCTCAGGTGGTATATTTTATATCCTATATAAGACGATTAATACTTTACGGTGATATCTCATTATTTTATGTACTTAAACAATTTGCTGAATTCTTGTAACGACAAGGAACGAAAGTTTTTATCAAATTCTTATTGTTTACTTATTTTCATATTTTATTATAATTTAAATGTTTTAAATAATTTTTCATGTTTTGCTGTTTTTATAATAATTTATAGAATTTTAGTGTTTTTTCATATATAATTTTTCATACTATACTCTCTTCATAATAATTTGTAGAAGATTAGCAATGAAAACTATATTTAGTTTTTTTTTTATAATTAAGCAATTAAGCAGATAGTTAAGCAACGTGTGATAAATATTGTACTTTGATTAATGCTATCATTACTCTTCTGCTATGTTTCGACATATATATGTTTGTATAGTTATATCGATTCAAAATTTAAAACAAAATAAATTCTACATCAATTTAAAAAAAAAACTTTTTAATTTTACCTTTCCTACTTTCTCAAATTTTGATAGTTAAACAATGTACTTGGATTGATGCTCTTGTTAACCTTCGTTAATTGTTTCAATTCAAATTTTGACAAATAATATTCATAAATTGGGGTGTTTAAATATTTTATTTATTTTTTTACATATTTTCATGACTAATCAACTTCTTTTTGTTTTCACAACAAGTAATCAACAACTTGATTTTACAATATTGTTTTATGTTAAGTCAAAATAAGTAACGAAATCTGAACATTTTCAACTTAATTTTATAAATTCATATTCTGACAATATTCTTTAATTAATTGTTATTATATTAATGAATCACTTACAGAAATAAATATTTACAAGAATTACAAACAAATTATACATTTTTTTCTTCTATTTTTATAACATTTTATATTATGTTATGTTCTTTTGACTTTTCTTGACGATTCTAGAAAGTCAAATTATTTAATAATATATGATTTTCAGGATTAAAAAAAGCTGAAGATTAACTTAATTTTACATCAATTCAATGAACTCATTTTTATGTTAAGTCAAATGTAGTAAAAATATATCAAATATCAACAAAAAATTAAGATATTATTCAGATATAATGAACTTAAGTTATCATTATATAATAAACTTAATTTAAAATAAAAATACTATAAGCATGTATTTGTGTATAATCAAGGATGATATGAATTTTAATTTTAATAATAATAATAATAATAATCTTTATTAATTACAGCTCGTTATGCTAGTCTTTCCGCCTAAGCATTTTATATTGTATGCATTATATAAACTAAAGGTATCCACCGACTTACGAACTAGTTCCATTACAAAGGGTTGTTCGTAGGTCGAATTTGTTCGGATTTAAAAAAAATTCATAATATACTTATCTAACACACTTAATATATGTTCAAATTTCGTAATACTGACTACATAAATTTGAAAAAATAGATAAAAATAAACAAAATACTTGCTTCCAAATCTTTTTTAATGTAGACATCACAATTATTTAATAAAAAAACGACAAAAGAAACAAATGCAACAAAACAGATAGTACATCTACCAAAAATATTATAATTTATTAAAGAAATTATCAATTTATGTTTGGACAATTAAATTTTTTATCACTATATATCTCTTTGTAACAAGTTAGTGCTTTTAGAATTTTGTTCGCAAGTCCGAGTTCATAAGTCGCGGAATACCTGTAATTTTAAGTGTATTTACATGATTAAACAAAATAATAACATGTATACAAATTAGTACGAAGACAGTAAATAAGTTTTTTTTGTATTTACCAAAATATACATAAGAAATAAGGTTTGTATAATTGTTTTTAATTTGATGAAATTATTTGATTAATTTTGTATATAACTAAAAATATTAATTATTTTTACAAAAACAATTATTGTGATAATAGATGATGCGTAGATGATTGCGCATGTAATTGTTAAAAACAATGAGCTATGAAATTGATTATACAAGTAGGAAAGAAAAAAAGTTCTTTGAAATTGTTTGAAACTTAAACAGTGTTAAACGAAGCAACATTAACAAATAGTAAAGAGGTCACTTTAAAATATAATTAAATGTGTAATGTTTTTGCATTTACAAGAAAATAAGGGATTTTGATTTGCATACCTGGAAGTCCTGTAATAGTGGTATTCTGTGAAATTTGTATTTACGAACTTACCGTTGCCGTTGGACCGGCTGTGCACTTTCTCCAAAGGGTTTGTAATTTTATTGCACCTAGTACCAACCAAACTGCAAAAAGATTTGTCCAGCAAATACCACCCAAAAAAAAAAACCATAGGCCACCGGCGTCAGTTCGGCATCAGTTAGTTTCAAAGTGTTCCTCTCCGAAACATCACCATTTTTGGATAAAATGTTTTGGGTAATTTCATATGTTAAATGCATGTTCTCAAGAGCGAGAGCAAGGGCGCTCCCTTTCGTGAATTTAGTGTGCGAGGATAAAAAAACTGTCCTGCTGTTTGAAAATCTTAACTGTTTTATGACAACATCTGATCTGATGGAGGGATTCAGCCAGTTCGGGCCGATCGTTGTCACCGACTTTGTCAGGAACGGGGGTAGCATGTATGGGACTGCAATTGTGGCATTCCAAGAACACGAACACGCGATGAAGGCCTATCAGGATGTGTCTTCGTTGTGCGTATTCTCGGAGAACACCAAAATTAGTTTTGTGACTTTGGAGACAGCGCAGGATTTCTGCACCAAGATGAAAATGAACACGTTTAATTTGGTTCAAAGCGAGCCTCAGGATATACAAGGAATCATAAAAAGGAGGCGTTAAATCTGTTGTTCAGGTGGTATATTTTATATCCTATACAAAAGGATTAATTCTTTAAGGTGATATCTCATTACTTTATTTACTTAAACAATTTGCTGAATACTTGTAACGACAAGGAACAAAATTTTCCATTAAATTATTATTATTTACTTTTTTCATTATAATTTAAATGTTTAAAATAATTTTTCATATTTTACTGTTTTTATAATAATTTGTAGAAGATTAGCAATCAAAAATCTTAATCTTTTATTTTGCTGCGTTTTCTTTTTTTAATTCATATTGTATTTAATTTAAGTTTATTTTTGTTATTATTTTTCATATTTTTTTTTCTTTATAATAATTTGTAAAAAAATAGTAATCCAAACTCTTATGTTTATTTTTTTGTTAATTTTCATACAGATTCATAGTTAAGCAATATATAATAATTATTGACGATCTCCTTAATCTTTGACTTTGCCGCGTTTTCTCTATTGTTCATATTCTTTTTTAATTTTACTATTTTTTATATTTATTTTTTCATATTTTATTTTCTTTATAATAATTTGTAAAAGATTAGTAATCAAAACTATATTTAGTTTATTTTTGTTAAAATCCATATACTTTAATAGTTAAGCATTGTATAATAAGGATTAACGATCTCATTAATCTTTGACTTAGCTGAGTTTTCGTTTGTGTTCATATTCTATTTTAATTTTACTATTTTTTATATATAATTTTTCATATTTTATTTTTTTTATAATAATTTGTAAAAGATTAGTAATCAAAACTCTATTTAGTTTATTTTTGTTAAAATCCATATACTTTAATAGTTAAGCATTGTATAATAAGGATTAACGATCTCATTAATCTTTGACTTAGCTGAGTTTTCTTTTTCGTTTATATTCTATTTTAATTTTAGTATTTTTTCATATGTAATTTTTCATACTTTACTCTCTTTATATTATCAAAACTTAAAATAAAATAAATTGTACATCAATTTAAAAAACAAACTCTTTATTTTACCTTTCCTACTTTCCCAAATTTTGATAGTTAAACAATGCGTACTTGGATTGTTGCTGTCGTTAACTTTCGTTAATTGCTCCAATGCAAATTTTGACAAATATTCATCAATATAAGAAAATTGAATTGTTTAAACATTTATTTTAATATTTTGATGCCTAATCAACTTTTTTTGTTTTCACAACAAATAATCAACTTGTTATACAAATAAGTTCCTGAAAATTAAAGAAATTTGAAAAATAAAATTCTCGAAAAAGAAAAAATTCTTTAACTTATGATTGTTATTTTCATATAAGTTATAGTTAAGCAACGACTTATATAATGCACTCTTTATATTTCTTGGTACAACGAAAGATCAACATGAATAAATCGATGAAACTTTTGAATTAAATTCATACTTTTTCTTAAATTAACGTACGTTTTGATACGACTGCTTACTTTCTCTTTTTGTTGCCATAACAACAACAATAACATGTTTGTTACATATTTTCAATTTTGAAAAATTAAATTTAAAATATACATTTTTTTCTCAATTTTATATAAAATTCGATTAAATTAATTTGATTTTTCTTGATGATTATAGAAAATCGGATTTCTTAATAATATCTGATTTTCAAGACAATAGCAATAGTTACGATTAGCCTCAATTAAATTTGAACTTATTTTTGTGTTAATTCACAGTAAGTAATAAAAAATTTCATATTTATACATGATCTATATTGACAAAATTAAGTTTTCGATTGATGTTCTTGACGATCCATTTTTTTTTGTTACCAGTGATGATTTCTAAAAAAAGTTTTTAATGTAAATATTGAAAATATATATTCGATGTGCTAAGTGAATCTTTTTCAATTCACGCGAATATCTTAACGAATCCAAGATATTTAAGTATTTTTCAATTGTGTATGACATTTCTGCAAAATCTTGCACAGTTATATGACGATCCAATTCAATTATGACTTTGATTTGGTCATCACAAATTTCAGTAGGTCAACCAGATTCTTTGAGTAAAAAATCACCAAAACGGATATAACTAAACCAATTCTGATACATGCATTCTTTTAAACAATAAACATAATAAACTTCGCTACTTAACTCAACAACTTTCTTGCCTTTACGGAAATAAAAAAGTAAATATGTTGAAAATATTCGTTTTTGCTCTCCTGTTAAAATTGATACTAAACTAACAAGTGCAAACAAAATTACGCGCAACTGGCGTCTAAAGGAAGATAAATTTCAATTTCGAATGACAAAAGAAAAAGTCATAACATTGACAGAAAACTTTAAAAACTAACACAATTCTATCTATTTGTGTAAAACGAACTTACTTTCTTGCCAATGGAAAAAGCATATTTTAATTCTTTAACTTATTTTTTTGTTGTTATTTTATTTTATATAAGCTATAGTTAAGCGACGACCTATATAATGCATGTCTTGATGATAACCTTACCCTTTCATCAATCAACATGAATAAATCGATGAAACTTTTGAATTAAATTTTAAATATACATTTTTTTTCTCAATTTTATATAAAATTCGATTAAATTAATTTGATCTTTCTTGATGATTATATAAAATTGCATTACTTAATAATATCTTTTAAGACAAAAGCAATATTTCAAATTAGCCTCAATTAAATTTGAACTTATTTTCCAAATGTATGCATGATCTTCATTGACAAAATTACGTTTTCGATTCATGTTCTTGTAGACGATCCATTTTTTGTTACCAGTGATGATTTCTTTAAAAAAAAAGTGTCGATTTCTTTGCGTTTGAAATAGATATTGCAAATATTTATTCGATTTGTTAAGTAAATCTTTTTGTTTTAAACAATAAACATCATAAACTTCGCTAATTAAGTCAACAACTTTCTTGCCTTTACGGAAATAAAAAAGTAAAATATGTTGAAAATGTTCGTTTTTCCTCTCCTGTTAAAATTGATACTAAACTAACAGATGCAAACAAAATTAAGCTAAATTTCAAATGACAAAAGGAAAAAGTCATAACATTGACAAAAAAAACCTTAAAAACTATCACAATTCTATCTATTTGTGTAAAACGAAATTACTTTCTTGCCAATGGAATAAACATATTCTAATACAAATATAATGATTACATAAACTGATTTCAAGTGTATGTACATAAATTTTACAAAAAAATAGTTATAACAAAAAAAAATATTGTATTTACTAATATGTCTAATAAATTAGCATTGATAATTTGATTAAATTGTTTCATTCTCTTGAAATTACTGAAATTACTGAAAAATAAATAGATTATTTAAAAAAAACTTATTTTTCTGATAAAAATAACAGAAAATTGCTCAATTCAAAAATATTATAAATAAAAATTAATGAATATAAAGTGAATATATTTATGAAGTGTCGTAGATGATTAATTGATTAATAACAATGTGCTATGAAAATGATTATACAAGTTGGAAAGAAAGAAAGTTTTATGAAATTGTTGTACACTGAGACCTCGTTTAGCGCATCTTAGACAACAAGCACTAAACGTAACAGCGTTATACGAAGCAAACTTAACAAATAGTAAAGAAGTCACACTAACATATGAAATGTGCAAATTTAAAGGTTTTTTTTTTTAGATTTTCGTTATAACGATACATTTTCAATGTTGTTGCAACAAACAATAATATTCTGTAAAATTTGTATTTACGAACTTACCGCTTGGTCGAGGTGCGCACCTTCTCGAAAGAGTTTCAAATTTTGCTGCACCAAAGGTCCCGCCTTTTGTCTCATTTTATTGCTTTCCAAAAATATGTGATTTTTCGCAACAGCTCTATCCAGAAAGACCACCCCAACAAAAAAAAATATCATATATATAGAATTGTCGTCAGGTCATCGTTCACTTTCTTCGTGGGTCTCTACGAAGCACCACCACCAACTTTTGTATGAAATGAATATGCTCGTCGCTCTGAAGAACTGCCTTAGGTGGATGTTCTTCAGAGCGAAAGCGATCATTTTATCGAAGATTCTGTGTGCTGAAACGAGAAAAACAGTATTGCTGTTGGAAAATGTGACGAGCTTACTGACACGCGCGGATCTGATGAAGGGATTTAGCAAGTTCGGGCCCATCATCGCCACAGATATTGCCAGGACCGAGAGTAGCTCGTTGGGGACTGGGATTGTGGCGTTCAAGAAACCAGAGCATGCGATGAAGGCCTATAGGGATGTGCGTTCGCTGGGCATCTTCTCGAGGAAGACCAACATTCTCTTGATGAGTTTGGATTCGGCGAAGGATTACTGTTCCATGATGAACATGACCTGCTTTAATTCGCCCCAAAGCTTGCCCAAGGACATACCGATTATAAGAAAGCGGTAAATATGCATATCTCTATTATGCAAATATATTATTAATAAAATTTTAATATATTAATTTATTTCTATTTTATTTATATAACATCCTTTTCCACATCATCCTTTATATAAGCATTAATTTCAGAAAAAAAAATTCATTTAAAAAAGATAATTTCAGTATTCATTATAAAAACTTCTTAGACATGAAAAATCTAAATTATATTGTTATAATTTGCCATCTTATTATTTTTTTTCACATTTTCAATTTGCATATTTTCTTTCATATATAGATTTTCTTTTAATATTCAAAAAATTGTTAATATTCATTAATTTACCAAAATAGAAACAATCTTAATTTCCTCGAATCATTCAAAATCAAGCATTATTATTGCAATTATTTTAGATTTTCGTATATTTGGAAAAAAGAAATGGAAGTAAAAATTTTGTTATATAAAATGTCTCACAAAAATAATCATTAGCAGACATACAGTGTTTCCAAATTATCATCATTTAAGTATGCTTTCAGCCAAATCTTATAGTTTTTTTTTATTTATTTATAATATTTTTTAAAATTTTTATAAGAATTTTCATTAAAACTTTATTGGTTTGCGCTTGAAATCGAAAATTGTAATTTTGTAAAATCATTTTTTTACTTATTGCTTTATAACAAATAATTCTAATTTTTAATTCTATATTCTACAGTATTATTAATCTACAAAGTTTATGCTTTCAAAAACAATTTTTGCTTGAAAAAAATAATTTTCTCTTGGCGAATTTTCACATTATTAAAAATGTATTTGCTATTATAGCAAATCCTTGAAAATCCTTTTTAATTAGATCCTATTTTTTGCAGTATTATATTTCAGAATACTTCAGTGGAATTACTTTCTACTAATGTTTGCAAATCCTTTCTAATGATCATTACTTCTTAGATACAAAGTCATTATTTCATTAAAACTTTGTAAAATCTGTTCATTCATTGTTGCTTTCAAATAGAGATGAGGTAAAATCTTTGTAATTTTAATTGTTGACAAAATATTCCCTCGATTTTTTGTGTAAATGTAAAATATACATTTTATTTAGTATCTTGAGCACTAAAGACAATATATGATGTAAAAATAATTAAAAAATTGTAACAATTCATTTGTGACTTTAGATTTATTTGTTAATTTTGAACAAATTAAGTTGAAAAAGTAGAAAATTTATAGATTTGAAGTATTTTATTCGAGTAATTATCATTATTTCCTATATCTCTAAAGTATAAAAGATTATGTAACTAAAATTTTGTAGCTTATAACTAATCAGAATAATTAGCTCAGATTTATTTACTTTTCAGACTTTTAGTTTTACAAAAAAAAATCAGGAAGTGTTAAGTTTTTGAATAATGAAATTCTTAGAGTATTTCAGTTTAGTCAATTGATTTGAAAACGTTCTAAATATAAAGATAAAATTAAAACATTGTGTATTATTTTGTTGATTCATGTTTTCAATAGTTCTCTTTATAAATTGTTATAATTCATTCGTAAATAAGAAAATATTTTGAAATATCCTTAAATGGAATGTACTAAGTATAAATCTAAGAGATTATTTATCAATGACTTTGAAGATTATGTTACAAAGTGAATCTCAATTTCGAAAGGTTCGTAGGAATTACAAAATTTATGATTTCGGTCAGATGTAAATCGGATGAAGGAAGTTTAGAGCTTAAAGAGGTCCTCCAAATCCGCAACGTTCTGTGGTATATAGTACACTTTTATTCCGTTAGTTATTCGGTTGTATCGTGAAAACGGCGAAGGATGAGAATGTAAATGGGTTTATAATACGCGGAATTTCCATATTTCTGTGTGTGTCAGCATAATGCAAGAAGCTGGGGGGGAATCGATCAGTTCCAATTACAGATGAAAGGGGATATAGATATATATTCTTGGAAAGGAAACTGGAAGGGCCAGAATATACACGTTTTATACATTTATGGGCGCTCGCAAATTGAATACAAGGAATATATCTATGTGTATGTGCATGCATGTATACGTACATGTTTATGCGTTGAGGGTGTCTCTTTTTTCCTTCTTCTTCGTGGCCCTCCGTTTCCTTTGCCATTTCAGTTTCCTTCGAAGCAGGAGGCTCCGCAGTAATTGGACTAGAATATAACTTTGTGCAATTCCGCAATTTCGAATTTTACAAAAGATTTGTTTGATGTTCCTACGACCAACCGAAATTTTACAACCAAAGAAAGACACAACAATAAATTACATCTTCCCACCGAAAATGTTTCTTTCTTAACAACTTTTCTTCCAAAATCTTCCAAAATTTAGATAATATCGGTTATAAAACACCGGATTTCAAAAAAGTAATAAAATTTGCTAAGAAATTTGCAAAGATTTTCAGTGACTTTGGAAAAAATATCAAAGAAAGGATAAAGTCTTTAGAATATAATTATTGTTATATTTTTAAACCTACTTCCACGTTTTTTTCTTCTTTGTGTAGTAAAAGGTTAAGGCCATAAAATTCTCAAAGTTTGTAAAGAAAATATGATTTTCAGAAATTGTTGACAAAGCTGAAATTTTTCAACTCTACATATATACTTTAAGCTTCTCATAAACTTTAGGTAATAAACTTCTAAAAATGTACAGATCTTTTCAAATTATTTTTATTACTTTAAGCTTCTTTTTCAATACTATATTGTAAAGGAATTAAGGGAACATCACATTAGGTCAGAAAATTCTATTGAGTAATAGCCGAATGGTTAAGTCACCCTACTCACGTGCCAGTAGTCCCAGGTTCAAATCCTGGTCAAAAACCAGGTCCTTTATGAGCCCTTTCAGTGCTTGCAGCAATCGTTCCATGGATAGTGAAATGAATGAGATTCAGCATATAAACCTTCAACCAAGTCAATGGACAATGACAGTGTTAAGGATAGCAGCAGATACACAGACAAAGGGAATAGTGGAATCGCAGAGCATCAATATACTACTGAAGTTAAAAAAAAACTGAATTTTCAGCAATTTCATAAAAAAAAAATCAAAATTCTACACTTTTTTCTAAATTAATTATTTTTTCTTACATTAAATTTCACTTTCAAATATTTTATTGTGCGTTGTTGAATAATTAAGACAATTTATCACTTTAATTTATAAAATTCTAAAAGTTACCATAATTTATTAAGAAAGATTTTGAGAATATTCTCTTATTTCATCAATCTTTCAAATAAATTAGTTTCTCTTACTTTAAACTTTTTTTTTCAAAAATTGCGGCGCTTTAGAAATTAAACAAATAAAAAAAACAAATTTCATCAATCTTCTAAAATTAATCAATTTTACTTACTTCTCTCTAAAATATTTTATATTGTCTTGTAAAGAAATTATTTTTCACTTTATAAAAATTCTATTAAGTATTCTAATTAAGTAAGAAAACACGAATTTTAGAACTACAAAAGAATCTCAAATTTCTCCATTCTTTTAAAATGATTTACTTACATTCAACTTTTTCTTTCAATATTTTAATTTTTCACTTTAAATTACAAAATTATTTTTTCTAATTTGTTAAAAGTTGTAAAATTATATATTTTTTCATAAATTTTCAGAATAAACACAAAATTCTAGTGTTTCAAATCAATTAAGTTTTCTTATTACAACAAATTTGTATTATAAAAAAATACAATTTAATACAAAATACAAAATTAGAAAAAGTAACATAATTTATTGAGAAAAGAATATGAAGAATCCATTTTTTTGTTATTTTCCGTACAAAAAATCCATTAGTTTTCCACCATGCATAGCTTTCAGCAATAATTCCTACATTTGAACAGAAAAAATAATCTGAAATGCGTACATACATTTATATGTATTTTTTTAAAACATCCAGCGATTAAAGCCTTACGTGCAACGAACAAAAAAAAAACAATGTATTTCAGTACGTGACTGTATTCTCGCAATACGCTTTGACTTCATAATGTTTCACCTCGCAACACGTTTTGTACAAATAAAGGAATCCAGATTTGCACAAAAAATATTAAAACGAATAAATAAAAAGAATGTAGTTGTATGCAAATTTATTACGTTTTAACGAGATTACGTCTGTAAACTTTCCTCTGTGCCAAAAAAAAATAAGTAAAAAAAACGACTCTTACCTACTCATTATTAATTACGCAATGTTCTCTTTAAAAACATGTAAACCTTGTTTAACCTAGTTTTTATCTACTTAATAGTATATACAGTAAAATTAACTAGAATTAACTAAAATTATTAAAAAAAATAAGAAATTAATAATTTATAATATTTTTTTTTTATGAGAATAGTAAAGTATAGTTTCCAAACATTGAAAAAATCAATAATTGAAAACGAAACATATTCAATCATTTTAGAATGAAATATTGTTTTACTACCCTTAATTTCATTTTTTTTACTTATGTCACAAAAAATAGTTAAAATCAGATGTTGATTCTTAACACATAAGAGATTTTCATTATTTAACATAAAAATGAATTTTAATAATGTTTAAATATATGCAAAAACCATAATTATTACAAATTGAAAACTTTTGAAAGAATAAAACGTTAAAACTGAAGAAATTTGGAATTGAAATACATTCATAAATCTTTACATTAACTTTCGGTTTATAAATAGAATAGAAAATGTAAATTTCTGACTGAAATATTGATTTACGACCACAAACTTCATACATTTTTACAATGCCATAAAATAATTCTGTATAAACAAGTAATTAGTCAAACGATCATAAAATGTACTGAATTTTTAGTATAATTGATATCAGTTTAAAAGTTATTAATAGTGAAATAAATTCAAGTGTAATAATTTTACAATCTTGGAAGAAAAATAAGGTAAAACTGAAGATATCAGCAAATTTCTGACTGAAATATTTTACTTACGACCTCCTAAATTCTGACTGAAATATTGATTTACGACCTCTAATTTCGTATTTTTTTTTACAATGTCATAAAATAATTCTGTGTGTAAACAAGTAATTAGTCAAATGATCATAAAATGTACTGAAGTTTTAGTATACAATGGAACCTTGACGACTTTAATCCGTGAAATACTCGTATTGTTAAACATATTAAAAAAAAACATAATATGTATACACACGTTTTAAAAATGATGTAGCAGACGCGCAATGCGGTACTTCTCTTCTCATCGTCACTCGTTATGCGAAACGTCGCTCGTTTGACTCGATTACATTTTTCTTACAATTAATTTTGCTCGTTAAGCGAAATGCTCGTTATTCAAGGTTCTCGTTAAGCGAGGTTCTACTGTATTTCATATCAGTTTAAAAGTTATTAATAGTGAAATTAATTAAAGTTTGATAATAATTATGCAACTATAATATTAAAAAATATGAAATTTTTAAGTTTTTGAAATATATAAGTAAAATCAAACAAATTTTGGAAATAAATGTTATTTTATGACCGCAATTTGTTGGTTCATTCAAATGTCATAAAATTATAAGCAATAAATTATTAATTAACTTTATTAGTTCACATATGTATTTTCATTTTTGGTATCTTATAAACAAATAAATTGCAAATATTATTTGTTAAAAAAATGTATGTGTTTGAAATTTAAAATCTTCAATATATTATTAAACAAAAATTTAGAAAGAAAGAATACACTTAATTATTATTTTTTTTTTCTACATTTTTTTTATCTATTACCCCAAAATATATTCATAATTACCCCATTTTGATTATGGAAGTGTGAATTGCAATATTTTTAATTGTTGATGTCAAAAAAATCATTTTTACGCCCAGTATTTTAATTTACCCTCAGATATCCGACACCTGCGTTATACAATCAAATCTCTTTTTGTGCACTTATTGGGATATTGGCAAAACCGATTATCCGCACTATGCGAGGTATTGCTGTATGAATATTTAGTAATGTAAAATGTAAGATTTATAGATGTCAAAAGTTAGTGACGAGAAGCAATTAATTAAATTGTTAGTTATTTCCTTGTTATATTTAAATACAAAAGGGATTTCTTCTTGCAAATTTAATTGAGTTATTTGTGAATCGAAAGAAAAGTCGAAGATTGAAAGAAGAAAAATCTTTTGTGAAATAATTGGGTCTTGTGACAGCGGCTTAAAAAAAAATTGAATATCGATTGAATTATTAATACAGGAAGAAGCGCTATAATGAGATGTAGGGGTAATAATTTACCAAAATCACCCAATTCCTCTCTCGCTCTCTCTGGTTGTATACTTAACAAATTGGAATTTTATAGCCGCAAGGGATTTATGTGTAATAATTAGGGTGTTCTGTTTGTGTGTTGATTGGATTAAGCTGCGCGCAGCGGCCTTTGCTTCATTCATTTATTTACATTCGTTTGTTTTTCTTACTACTTCGTTTTTTGTTGTTTCCTAAACCCCGTTTGCTTTTGTTTCGTTTCAGGGGTGGCGGCTAATTAATTGCGCTCGTGTGCGGTTTGCAAACCGGAGGCTAAACCGGAAGTGCGGCTTTCGTGAGTGGCTCTTCCGGGTTGAACCGGTAAACGGTGGAGAGGGCGGTAAAGGGACGGGAGGTTACGTATTGTGCGGAGGTCAAATCGCGCGGACGTGACGCCGCATGGCATCATTTGTCAGCGGAGGGCTTAAAATACTCGCGCTCTCACATACACACGACGACGACGACGACCTTTAAAAAAAGGGATGAAAAAAAAACGACGAAGTATAGTAAAGATCGTTGCGGATATAAATTGCCACTCGTTATGTACGAAAAATAGGGGATGAAGAAAATAAAATAATAAACGAGAGAAGAGGAAACATACAATGGAACTCAATTCGTTCGAAGGCTTCTTCATCCAGTTACTTATTTCCTTTCTTCTCGCTTCATCTTCTCTACTCAATAAAATTGTTTCTTTTCCTTTTTTTTCTTTTTTGGTTTCTGTTGCTGCAGATGAACGGAATTTTAAGTGGGATTGCTGCTCATTAAAGCGTGGGTGTTTGCAAGGCGATAAATTCGCGGGAGCCGGGCCATAAATTTTGGGGGGTTGTAACCTAAAACTGGAGAGGAAGAAAATAAGGAAAATAAATAAAGTAGTGGTGAAGCGAGGATCCCACTTTACCTTAACCTCCTCCTCTCCAAGTGTACGTTGCTTCGTGTTGTTCTTTCTTAAAACAATGTGAGAATGCAGCGAAGAAAGAAAGGAAAACGTCTCATTCAGCTGTGTGCCAAACACAAATCATTCAAAAGAGAGGAAGATGGAAACGTTGGTTTACTTTACTAGTTTTAAAGCTATTAAATAAGATCAGTGAAAATTGAACTTATTTAACTTTAAATAGAAGAATTAGTCAAGTAGTAGTAACTGAAAATTCTTTAAATATTAATAAACTAAATAAATAATTTCAAAATTTTTATATGACGAAGCATCAATTACATAAAAATTAAACTTTTAAATCAAGTTTTCTTGTTATAAACTACTAATTAGTGAGGTTTTGTAAAAACTTAAGTTGTGTTATTGCTTCGTATTGGTTTTTTCTTAGAACAATGGGAGAATGCTGCGAAGAAAGTTGAGGAGAAAAAGTAAAGAAAATAACAACGTCTCACTCAACTGTGTGCCAAACACAAATCATTCAAAAAAAAGAGGAAGATAAAAACGTTGGTTAACTTCCTAGTTTTAAAGCTATTAAATAAGTCAGTGAGAATTGATCTTATTTAACTTTATGTAGAAGAATTAGTCAAGTTTCTTAGCAACTTAAGATTCTTTAAATATTAATAAACTAAATGAATAATTTCAAAATGTGTATATGACGAAGCATCAATTACATAACATTTAAACCAAGTTTTCTTCTTATAAACTACCAATTAGTGAGGTTTTGTAACAACTTAAGTTGTGTTGTTGCCTTCTTGTTTTTTTTTCTTAGAACAGTGGGAGAATGCAGCAAAGAAGGTGGAGGAGTGCCAAAAACAAATCATTCAAAAAAAAGGAATATAAAACAATTAGTCAAGTTTCGTAGGAAGTTAAGTTTCTTTAAATCTAAATTAATGATTTAAATATGAAGAATAATTTCAAAATTTTGTATATGACAAAGCATCAATTAAATAAAGTTTAAACCTTGTTATTAATAAATTGAAAAATGTATGAAATTTTATAACAAATTTATTTTCAAAGTACATAAGTTTTCTTGGCTAATTAATCAGGTTTTGTAACAACTTAAGTTGTGTATGTTGATTCGTATTGGTTTTTTCTTCGAACCATGGGAGAATACTGTGAAGAAGATTGAGGGAAAAAAGTGAAGAAAATAACATCGTCTCACTCAGTGTGCCAAACAAAAATCATTCAAAAAGAGGAAGATAGAAACGTTGGTTTATTTTCTAGTTTTAATGTTAAATAAGATCAGTGGAAATTAATATTATTTAACTTTAATTAGAATAATTAGTCAAGTTTCTTAGCAACTTAAGTTTCTTTAAATGTTAATAAACTAAATGAATAATTTAAATCTGAAGAGTAGTTTCAAATTTTTATATGAAAAATCATCAAATATATAAAATTTAAACCTTGTTATTCTTTAATTGAAAAATGTATGAAATTTTATATCAAATGTATCCTCTTTCAAAGTACTTAAACGTTGCTTCGTGCTTATTTTTTCTTAGAACAATGAGAGAATAATCAATTAAAACCTAGTTATACAATTAACAATTGAAAACTTTAGTTGTCATTGGCAAAAAAAAGCATTGCTTGTTGAAAACTTCAGAAATTTCTAAACTTTTTTTCAATTATAAACCTCTAATTTAGTCAAACTTTATAAGTTCTTCTAATATTAAGCTATTTTTTAAATGAATAACTTAAATCAGATTTTTTTTTGCAAATTTTGATAGTTTCATCGAATTCCTATCATAAAATATTAATTAATTTTTAATTAATTCCAGAAATCTTCAAACTTTTTAATTTTATGTAATTTATTCAATATCAAAGGAAGTTTTTGTTTTATATGGAATGATTAAAACTAGTGAATAAATTGACGATTTTATAACGTATATAAATATTCGTACTATTATTGCAAATGTTACTTTAAATAAATATCAACTAGACTAAAATTACATCATTGAAGAACTTAGGAATTAATTAGAGTATATATCCATGATTAAGCTAAAAGATTTACTAAAAGCTTCTAAATAATCCAAGATAATCCTTGATTAACTTGATACTTTACTAAGATCAGTACAAGTTATACCAACTTGATAATCCAACTTTCTTGCCACAGCAAATTCATATAATCATTCTACAATTAATTAATCACAAATCAATTATATTTCTGTATTTAATTAAATAATTTTGATAAATTGAAATTAATTCGTTAATTTGTAAGATGCTACTAATTAATTATATATAATTAATGTAGACTCAATAATATCAATTTATTAACAACTTTTTTCTGATCGATTTCAAAAAAATGATTTATCACTTTAGGAATTATTAAGTTTTACAAAATTAATTTGTAAATTTAACAAAACATTTAAAATTATTTGAAATAGTTCGCTTACCTTAATTTCCTATTTGATTTGAAGCAAATTTTGAAGAAAACCCTGCTGTGTTTAATTTTAAAGAAAACTTAACAATTTTTTAATAAAATGCTTACCTTATTTTCCAATTGATTCTAAATTAATTATAAGAAAATTCTTGGTATACAAAATTGGAAAAAAAAAATTTTTTACTTCTAATTTTAAGCTTTATTTACATTATATTGCCACAGCAAATTCATATAATCATTCTACAGTTAATTAATCACAAATCAATTATATTTTTGTATTTAATTAAATCATTTTGATAAATATAATTTCTGTTTTATTGAAATTAATTCGTTAATTTAAAAAATGCTACTAATTAATTATATATAATTAATGTAAACTCAATAATACCAATTTATTACCAACTTTTTTCTGATCGATTTGAAGAAAATGATTTATCACTTTAGGAATTATTAAATTTTACAAAATTAATTTGTAAATTTAACAAAACATTTAAAATTATTTGAAACAGTTCGCTTACCTTAATTTCCATTTGATTTGAAGCAAATTTTGAAGAAAAACCTGCTTTGTTTAATTTTAAAGAAAACTTAACATATTATTAATAAAATGCTTACCTTTTTTTCCAATTGATTCTAAATTAATTATAAGAAAATTCTTGGTATACAAAATTGAAAAAAAAAATAATTTTACTTCTAATTTTAAGCTTTATTTACATTATATTGCCACAGCAAATTCATATAATCATTCTACAATTAATTAATCACAAATCAATTATATTTTTGTATTTAATTAAATCATTTTGATAAATATAATTTCTGTTTTATTGAAATTAATTCGTTAATTTAAAAAATGCTACTAATTAAATAATATGTAATTAATGTACACTCAATAATATCAATTAATTAACAATCTTTTTCTGATAGATTTGAAGAAAAAGATTTATCACTTTAGGAATTATTAAATTTTACAAAATTAATTTTAAATTTAACAAAACGTTTAAAATTATTTGAAAAATAAATGCTTCAGTTCGCTTACCTTAATTTCCATTTGATTTGAAGCAAATTTCGAAGAAAAACATGCTTTGTTTAATTTTAAAGAAAACATATTATTAATAAAATGCTTACCTTATTTTCCAATTGATTCTAAATTAATTATAAGAAAATTCTTGGTATACAAAATTGGAAAAAAAGAAGATTTTTTTTACTTCTAATTTTAAGCTTTATTTACATTATCTCTTATACATCTTAAAAGTTAAAACAACAAAATGCTTGAATCGTTATTAATATATGTATATATATATTTTTGTTTCATATATAATATATAATATAATATTAGTATGATCAAAAGTGTAATTCGCTTAAATTACTCATGTTAATGGCCTGTGTCTTCAGCGTCGGTCGCTTTATTGCACATCATGTTAGTTCTTCTTTATTTATAAAAATAGTTCAGTCTTTATATACAAAAGTTACGTATAGTAATTAAAAAACAAACAAACGGTGCGCTCGAAAAAAGCCCGGGGTCCAAAGGGAGAACGATGATAATGACAATGACGTAATGGATGACAGTAATGACAGACGTCAATATACTTATACAATGTGAAACCAAAACGGTAAATCAAAGTGTGTCTGTGTGTACATATATAAAATGTGTGTTAGTGTATGTTATATCAGCGTTTCTCAAACTTTTTGTCGCGCGATCCAATAGTTTTGTTTGTAGTTATACCAGCGACCCAATTGTTTATGATGACAGCTGTCATTTGACATAAAGTGACAACTGTCATTTGATATAAAGTGACAGCTGTCATTTAGCTTAAAGTGACAGTTGTCATTTCGTAATTCATTAAAAATCTGACGGTTGAGAAACGCTGTGCTATATAATACCATAAATAAGTAAAACTGAATGAGAGAAACTCGCACAGTTCGTGAGGGGTCGGAATAAATCCGCGTGCAAAAGTATAATTTTCCTCAACAACAACAACAAAATAAAAATACAAACCAAGAAAAGAGCCGTTACATGTACATCTTTTTATATATATATATATAATATATCTAATAAAAGTCGTGATAAATAACGCTCATTATTTATCGCGATGTTATTAAACGTAACATTTATTTATTCTTACATCATTTTTTTTTGTATTACATATTATTATTATTTTGCTTGTGAATTACCTTAGTTAAATACTACACACCGATGCGACACGAAGTTAATTTTAGTCCCAAGTTTTTTTTTTCTTTGTTTTTTCGATTTAGTTATATTTTTTTTATGTTTAAATTCCTTATCACAAAGTGATTTTTAACTGAACATTTTTATTTACACTTAATCATTCAGATTTCTTTGGTTTTTTTTCAAAAAAAATTTGGATGTTGCGTTTTTTTTTGTGTTATTAATTAAGTTATGTTTTGTAACTTAAATGTTTTAGATTTTTTGGTATTTGTTTTAGTACACTGCGGCTGCTGCTATTGCGATGATGGTGAAGGTGTAGTAAGAAGGTGCGATCAAGTTGGCGGAGCTGCTGAATGGGAACAATCCTGTCTGGCTGCTACCGTAAACCGCGGGTTGCGCCGAAGGCTCCACCATGTTTTCCATTTCTAAGTGTTATTTGTTTAGTTTTTGGTTCTGATTCTTTTTGTTAGTTTCTTCAGGTTATGCTTACCGTTGGCTCTGGTGTTGAAGTGGAAGATCGGGCTCATCTTGTTCCATCCGTGCGAGTTCTTTGCTTGCACCCGGGCTTCGTAGGTGGAAGCTGCTTGTAATCCTTTGATTACGTACCACATCTTCTGCTTGGTGACTCCTGGGAACGGTGGAGGCGCTTGCATCGAAGGATTCGTTACTCCCGATCCTGGAATAACAACACTGTTCCATTCGCTCCTGTGACCCATGTTCATCGTGTTGTTGGATTCGAAGTGATGAGATCTATGGTGAGGAGTTCTTTGTTGGCGGTAGAACAATCTGAACTCGGTAACAGCAGCATGACTGTTCACGGACCAGGAGATGTTGTAGATGTCTTTTTCCGTGCTCAAAGTTGATGAATCGAAGACGGCCAATCCGGGAACTCCGGTGAGAACGACGTGACCTCTGGCCTTACCGTGGACGTTGCTACCGACGCAGCTGAATCGTTCACAAATTGATATAAATAATTCGTTCATTTCGAAAGCTTCGATTGATTTTGCATACCTGTAGTTTCCGAAATCTGCGGCTGTTACGTTACGAATGACTAATGTGTACCTGTTGCCTCTGGAATGCGAAGCATGCTGCTCGGTTGTGCCTAATTGAGCCGTGTCTTTGAACCATAGGACCTGCGGGGATTAATAATCTTTCATCCTTCGGTTTTCACAACAATCGGCACGGAATGCACTCACGGAATGCGCAATTATGAGCATGTATATCTCTCTCTCTCTCTGCTTTACCGCAAACCTTTCCATTCGAATCTCCCGCCAAGTGCGAATCGAAATTATTTCTGCGGATACGCGCTTCACTTCATACACAACACAGCGGTTTCATATCTCCGAAATGTAATGAAAGCATTTTATCTTTTAATGAAAATTCCCAGCTCGCTTCAATGCAAATCGATATCATGACTACATTCAAGTTAAAATATCTTGTTAGTCCCATACTTTCGAAATATCCAATATTCGTTGCATTTTCTTAAATTTTATTCATACAAAATATTATATATTATGTCTAATTGCTTAGTTTTTTTTTTGTATTTTGTTAACTAATTATGTAACGACAATAATGTATACTTATTAAAAAAACTACTTAGATTGAGTAATTTAACTAAATTTATATTATTTTTGTACTTTCTAAACGAATTTTGTTCGAAAACCGAGGTAATTAACTGAATTTACTTAAGCAAATTGTAAATAAATTTAAAATTAATTATAAATTTATTGAATGAATTTTAAATGCTTTATAGTAAATTTATATAAAAAAAATTGTATTCGAGGAGTGTATAGGAATGCAGCAAAAAAACGTTTCTCGGAAATACTCACAAATATGAATGAAACGTAGTAAAAGAGATAAGAAATGTGTGTAGAAAATTCCGAATCGCGTCTAGACGATAATATATAAAAAATATTTATTCGAAATAACGTCGACAAAAAAACTATAAAAGAAACTGCCTTTATTATTTCCATATCTCGCCTATTTTTTTAATAGATTCATTGAATTATTTAACTCTTTTTTAACATAAATTGCATAATGAGTTTGCACAAGTAACTTGTCAAGTAACGCTTCTATTTGGAGTATTTCAACAAGTAAATAAACTTTACACTTTATTTGACAATTGTCAAGTACTTTAGATGTTATACATCTTGTAATATAATATTTGAACAATTGACATTTGAGAAAATTTCTGTTTTCGGACAATCCAATTTATTTAGAAACTAATTGATCTAACTGTAATTTACTAATTATTTTCGACTCAAAAACGTTATTTAAATCATAAATAATCATCCAAATTTACCTTGTATCAAAACTTAGTATTTTTTTCTATAATAACCTTTCGAAGAAAAAATATAATTATACCTAATAAATCATTTACTATAGATTATAAGAGTGTAATTATGACAAAGTAGACAAGTTATGGATTATGTTTTGCTTCAGACATGCGTTAATTGCATTAGGATATAAATAAATTACATCGTTCCATTTTTTTTAATCAAAGATTTTTTTTACTCTTAATTCAGTTAATTTTTTGTTACTTTGAATACGAAAACGATTAAAAAATAATTAATCCAGAGCTTTGTTCTAATCTAAGCGTAGATCTGTAATTATGAAAGAAAATTTACATTCTAATTACTTTTCTAAAAACAATAAATAACCATTAAAATTATTACGCAATTATTAATCAAATTATTAATTAAATTCATAAATAGTACAAAAAAACATTAATAAACACTTTCAAATCTTTCTTTAAATATTAAAGTGAAATTAATTTAGAAATTAAGTTAATTTCTATATATTTTTGTCCTAAATTTTTGATTTATGAATGAATTGAGAAAGAAGTTAATATAAAAGTAATTATAAATATTATGAATCATAAATTTTAAATTAATTTTCATATGAGGAAAGTTTTTAATTTCATAATTATGTTAAAATCTTACATCATTTATAAAAAAAAGTTAATATTTGTATATTTTTTTCATAAATTTTTGAAAATTTCGAATGAAGTTAACTTCTATATAATTTTGTATTATTAATTAGTGAACATTTTTAATTTCATAATTACGTTCTAATCTGAATTGAAATCGTACTTGAAATGAATATCCGTAGTTTATCAAAAAAAAGTAAATTTCTCACATTTTTTTGAAAAATTTCGAATGAATGAAGTCTATTTTATTAAAATTTTCAAATAATTTTGTTGTATAAATATTATTATTTTTTTATGAAAACAAGGTGGAATATATTTACTTTAAACATATAATCATGAAAATTCTATACTACTTAAAATAATTGTTAGATTTAAAATTAAAGTTCAATTACTGAAAAGCTCTTGCATTAAATTTAATGGACTTATGCAATTGCATCGATCATTTTTACGGCGACCTGGTAAATGGGCAGAAACGTAAAAAAAGCACTAAGTAAATGGGTTAACAGGCTTTCGGCGTATAAAAAATGCATTTGGAACGGTTCTTGGGAATTCGAAACAGCACATAATAGTTTGTAAATTATAACTTTTTTTTTTGACTGATCTCGGCCGCACGCGATTTGACTGACGTGCAATTATATAATGTATGCATGTAGCAATTATGGACCTCCTTCTACGACGTACAAAACAACACCGTGTTTCGGGAAAATTCCAACAAAAATAAAAAAATAAACGAACGAGGAGAGTTCAAACAAACTTCAACGTTATGGCTCTTATCCCATTCGAGTTTTCCTTCTTTTCGCCAGAAAATTAATTCCGTTTTTTCTTTTCTCTCTTTCTTAGACGTGGAGGTTTTTCGCAGAGGTCTCTTGATCTATGCCCGAAGAAAGCGTTTTTGAATTTATGCCCTGGGCGTAACAAAAGGTAGGGAAAGCTCTTAGAAAAATATGGCCCATTGTTTAGTTTATTTTATTTTATTCTTCCCTTATTTATTTATTTTTTTTATCTTCAGTCGTTTTTTTCTCTTTGTACGTTTTCAGGATCAGGATTAGAGATGGACCAAAGTTTTATTTCAGTCTACCATAAATAAAAAACTGATGGTGGAAGAAATAACCCAATCATATTCTTTGGTGCGATGAGAGAGAGAGAAAGATGGGTTTTGTGTGGGTGTAGTAGGTTTGTTGTTATTGAATTTAAATTGAATTTACCTGAGGCGCCGGCTCTGCATGGACAATGCAAACTAATTGAGCTTCCAGGCCAATACCTGTGTGGACGGTGCCTCGTTCAGTCTCCACTTCCGGTGCATCTGGTTAATAGGAACATAAAAATTGCAAAAATATTGATTCTGTACATTGCGGACAGGTCTTGCGAAATGGTATTTTATTTACGCTGCACAAAAAAAAACTATATAGAAAAAGGAAATACGAATCTAAGGGATGACCTATATTTTTCCTGCAGCACCTGCAGATTTCGATGAAACAGTTTCAATCAGTTTATGGAAAAAAAAAATTATCAATAAATTTCATATTTCTTAATACATTTTGTAATTGCCATTTTCTATACACTTTAATAATTAAATACATTTATACAAAAGAAATTCAAATGGTTAAATTTTCAAGAAATTCAGTAAAAAAATCATGTTTTTATATTCTCAATTTATGTAATAAATTTAACAAATTATACAAGAAACCAACAAAAACTTAGTGATTTGGAAATCTCATTTTTTTTATTTAACTAAAGATGAAAACATTTGTCAACGAATTCAACATATATTAGCAACAACAATGTAAAACCTGACTCATTTAACTATCACGAAAATCGTTAAATTGTCAAGAAATTCAGCAAATAATATATGAAATAATTCATGTTTTTAAATCCTCTTTTTAAATAATGTCAAGATTGTTAATTTATAAAGAAATTGAATAAATTGAAACGATGAAAAGCTTTATGATTTTGAATACTCTTTTTCTTAATTTAACTGAAATCAAATTTGTCATTTTTTGAAGAAATGATAATGATTTTGTATAATTAAAGATAATAATATAAAATTATCAATAAATTCAATAAATTATACAAGAAACCAAAAAAAAAAACTTAATAATTTTGAATGTACGTTTTCTTAATTAAACTAACGTGAAAGTGGTTAAATTATCAAGAAATTGAGTAAATAATACATTTTTTTATACTCTTAATTTATATAATGTTAAGATTGTTAATTTATGAACAAATTTATAAAGAAATGATGATAATAATTTTGAATCCTCGTTTTCTCTAAAAAACTTAATGAATCTTCGCTTTCTTAATTTAACTAACGTGAAAATAGTTAAATTATCAATAAATTGAGTAAATAATACATGTTTTTACGTTCACAATTTGTGTTATAGTAAGATTGTTAATTTATGAATAAATTCAACAAATTATACAAGAAACAAACAAAAACTCAATGAGTTTGAAATCTCGTTTTTTCTATTTAACTAAAGGTTAAAATTGAAATTTGTCAATTAATTCAACAAATATTAGCTGAAACAATTGATGATTTTGAATGCTCATCTTCTTAATTGATGATGATTTGAAATGTTCGTTTTCTTTTTTTTAATTAAATATAAAAAATGAAAATTTATCAAGAAATTCAATAAAATTGTATAATTTGATAATTTTATAGTTGATTTATAGTTTTCCGAAGTGAAATTTGTTGAATTATCAAAATACAAGAAATCATGAATAAGCAAAGTATTTAATTTCAATGTATTTAAAATTTTAAAGAAAAAAATAAATTTATTCTTCGAAAAAAGTTGTTGGAAATTTTGTACGTTTCTGTTTAACCGTTTTTAAGTTCTTAAATATTTTGTAAGATTAATAAACCTTTGTTGTAAATCAGCAATAGTAACGCTTCTTTTATGACACATTATTTTAAAGTAGTTTTATCGAAGTTTAGAAATATCCAATATATTATATAAGTTAATTAGGTTGAATACTAATCAAATAAAAAACTAAAAACACTAAACAATAATAATAAAAACATATAGTATATGTAATATTTTGGAATAGAAAAAACGTTTGTGTTCGATGAAAATTTTTGGAAAAAAATGGAACAAATTTGGGAACATTTAAACTAAGTAAGAAAAAAAATAACAATTACATTTTACAAATATTAAGTGGACTTCTACAAAGAATATGAGTGAAGAAATAATAAAGTAATAATAGCATAAGACTATCAATATTATTGGTATCAATTTACTTAGAACCAAGATTTTTTGCTTTATGTCTTATATTATATTATTATTGTAAATTATTCAGCAAATGCTAGAAGTTATAAAATTGTATTGGGATTTTGTAGGAGATGTGAGTATAAGTTACTATTTTGTTGTGAATTGAAAGCATTTGTATATGTGGAATATAAAATTGGACTTACATAAGACGTTGAGAGTGATGTGCTTGGTGTCCGGTTGTCCTACTCCGTTGTCGGCGGAGCATTGGTACTGTCCAGCGGAGTGTCGATCGGCGTGTTGGATGACCAAGGAGAGACCGGAAACGGAGCGTTCACCGCTGGGGAGGACGTTGTTTTTACGGGTCCAGGCGACCGTCGGGACAGGATTTCCGGATGCCCGGCACTCCATTTTCACGGTTGCACCCTGGAGCACGTCGAGCGGTCCATTGTGCGACACGTAATGGATTCTGGGTGGCACTGATGGAAAGCAGAGAATAGGGGTTGTGTAGTAGTAGTACAAAGTTATTATTGTTATTATTAATAAAAAGAGAGAGAGAGAAGGCGTAAAGAAGAACGTACCCAAAATCTCGAGAGTGTGCGTGATTTCCCTCGGCTCCAGCGTTCCAATCTGACACACGTAATCCCCGGCATCGTGGGGCCGGACGTTCTTCAGCTCGAGGCTGTAGCTGCCTCCGGCGAATCCGGGAATGCCCGGAAGGCTGGAGGTGCCCGGAGAAGCTGGCAGAAGACTCACCCTAGGATCGGGAGTCACCTTGACGGGTCCAGCTGTGAGCACTGCGATTCCTCTCTTCCAAGCCAACACGTAGCTTCCTGCAAATAAAAAGAGAGCGTTGAGGGAGGTTCACGAATAGCAACGAAATTGAATTAACACAGGGGGGGTTTTCTAAACTCATTTTACCTGGTTCTGTAATCCGACAGGGCAAGACGACGGTGCTCCCCGTCGCGATCCGGTACGTTTGTCCCGGAGTCACGAAGCTCGGGACGCGGCCATTAGACGACGGCATATCCAGGTCGTTGAGACTCGCATCCGCTCGAATCCCTGGAAACATTAAATTAAACATAATTTCACATCCTTTTAGTAATGAAAACGCCATCCCACCACCACCATCACCAACCATAAACTTTCCGCGTAATTGAACGAAAAACGAAACCGGAAATAATTATCCCTCCTCTCACATTACATCATTTCTTCCAACTTCCGGATAATCATAGCAACAACATCCCTTCTTCTTGTTCATCCTCAAAAATCTTCTCTTTATACTTAATCCTTATTACTTAAACAACTCCACTTCTCAGATTCCATAAAATGAACTTCAAATAATTATCTCTGCTTCATTACATCAATTAATTCTACAAACTTCGCAATATAATTACTTCTTTATAATCAAACTTCACCTCTTTGGAATTAACACTTGTTCCTTAAACATTTCAACAAAATAAAGTTGTTGAACAATTATCTCCATTTAATCTACAAATATTGCCTCATTTCTCATTCATTATGAAACATTTTCATTATTTACTTAATATTATTTTTTTCTTAAAATTCATACAATTATACATAAAAGTAAATAAAGTTACATAATTTAGAGTAATTTTAATGATTTTTTTTAATCTTAAATTTACTTATCATTATCTTCATTTATACAAAACAATATTTCAACCCTTTTTTATTATCTAAAATATTTTAAATGTGTCTTAACTTTTTATATTTCATCAAATTATTTCTCCAATATAAAGAATTTCTCTAAAAAAATATTCATTGATTTCTGAATAAAATTATTTTGTAAGTATTTTCCACATTAAACAACAGGAAACTGTTAAAATTATGTAATTT
This sequence comes from Nicrophorus vespilloides, assembly GCF_001412225.1. Taxonomy (NCBI): domain Eukaryota; kingdom Metazoa; phylum Arthropoda; class Insecta; order Coleoptera; family Silphidae; genus Nicrophorus; species Nicrophorus vespilloides. Next base: position 231,977 of record NW_017098258.1, read on the forward strand.
ACTTTGAAAATTAATAAAAATATCAGTAATTTAAGAAATATATTTGAAAACCATTATGAAAAATATATCAATAAAATAAACCAAATATAAAACATAAAAAAAAGTATTAAACAAATAATTCTTAAATTATTATAAACAAATTATTTAATAATGAAATCAAGTTTCAAACTGATGTTTATAAAACTGTACGCGAATCTTTCACAAAGATTTTTTTTTTATTGATTTTCCAAGACTTTGAGGTAATCTACATAGATTTATCGAAAAATGAAAATGAAAAACAAATACATTCAACGAATAATAGTTTAATTAAATTGAATTCAAAACTTTTCATTTCGATTCTTTAATTTCAATAATAAAAAAAAAGTACTGAAAATATAGTTCAGAACTGAAACGTACAGTTGTTTTAAATGATCATAATGTGAACGAATAAAATGTAAATTATATTAGTTTGTTAAATAAACAGAGATTTATTGTGAACATTTATTATGAATATAAAAGCGGTCGCATGAATATATTAAAAAAAATATGTAAAATATATACAGAAATACAGGAATAAAACGTGATATTATCACGATCGTGATATTAACATACAAATTCGAATTTTCGGATTGTGGTTAATCCAATTAGTTTGCAAAATAATTATGGAAATCAACTTTGTAATTAAAACATAAAAATTCGATAAAACTTTAAATTTTAGTATACAATAAAATAAGTACAAGAATGTTAATAGTCTTTATTTATAATTGTTATTATATGATGATTTGATCGTTAATTTGTTTATAGTCACCAATTCAAGTAATATTCAATAAACTTGTTGCTTAACTACAGTAAGTACAAATTCTGAAATGTTAATAATTCATGAATAAATCTCCAAGAGTAAATATGTAACAATTTACAATTAAATCTAAATTTTCCGATTTACGTGTAATTGTCAAAATAGGAACCGGTTATGAGTTGAACAGAAGTTTTCCACTTTACGCACAACGTCTTTGCTTATAACCAAAACTTTGACGATTCTTGCAGTCAACTAAATTCCCGTAATCGCGCGTTTAAACATATTCAAATTTCCCGCCACCACCAAAAACCACATTTATCCGCAATTCAATTGTCATAATATGCAGATCAAATGTAATTGATCTAATAATAACGCGTTTTGCACAAACTCCAATTTATTCGCAAATTACAACTCAAATATTTGAACAACAAACTTCCTGGGGCAAATTTTGAAATTGTACTTCTTTATATGAATTTCTTAATTAAAGTCGACCGTAAAGTCTCGTAATTTGTTCAGGTGGCATTTTTCATTAATTCCGCGAATTTCCTCATTCCTTGAAGAAGGGAGAAAAATCTCCGCTGTGAGGATTTTCTTTCTTTTTTTTTGTGAATACACTGCTGCGCTTTTTTTTCTGACGTCTTCTATTTACATATATGCTAATTTTGTATAAAGTGGCTGCACGATGATTTGCATAAATCCGTATCGCGACTGCGGCCGTTCATTACGTAATCGTTAATAATTCGAATAATTGATTTCGAATCGAATCCACCATTATGCAAATTGCATCGAGCGATAGCAGAAAATTCGAAATTTCGTTAGTAAATACTAATTTTGTTGTTTACTATTCACGTGAATAACATTTACAATTTAACAATTATCCTATTTTGTAACAAGAAAACATGTTTTCTACAATTAAACAATAATAAAGGTCTCCCGACTTACAAACTCCCAGTCTTACGAACAATATTCTAAAAGCTCTAACTCTAACATTTATAGTGATAAAAAAGTTTACTGTCCAAACAAAAATTGATAATTTCTTTAATAAAATATAACATTTTTGGAAGATGTCGTTTTTTATTAAATAATTAAGTTTATTTTAATCTATTTTTCAAATTTATGCAATCAGTTTAACATATATACAAGTAAAAACCATGATAAAGTGTGGTAAGATAAGTATATTTTGTAATTTTTAAAATTCCCCCTTCTTACGAACAAATTTGACTTACAAACAACCCTTTGAAACGGAACTACTTAGGATACCGGTATAATAATTTGTATGTGAAATAAGGAAATATGTTTTTTTACTAAAAATTGTTTTCTTAATCCATTGGGAATATTGTCATGTTTTTTTAATGAAAAATTAATGAGATATTGAATTTGCCAAATGTTTATTGAAATTTCTTTCTTTATTTTGGGAAATACATTTTTTCATTTCTTTTATAGAAAAATTTACGAATTTGTATTTGAAACCAAGAAATCAATTTTATTAATACTTGTATTCGTCTCCATTTACAATATTAAGTAGTTTTTCAATAAAAATTTATAATTTTCATTAATTTTTAAAATTTTACAAAGTTTTGTGGTAATTTCTTTCCTATATGGGGAATAAAGTAGTTAATTTTTATTACAATTATAAAATTGTCTTAAAATAAACAAATTTATAAATAAATTTAAAAAACTTTTAAAATTTTAGTTTATTTTAACTATTGATTTTTTATTGTAAAATTATAGAAATAATGAAAAAATAAAAAATTGAATAGGATAATTTGAACTGAAGTATCGTTCAATTTCCTGCATCTGCGGAAGCAGTTGAGGAAGGTTTAATAGTTTATGGGCATGGTTAAAATTCATTTTATATTTATGGACGGACTCTAAATTGCATCGTGAAAGCTTGGCATAAAAAACTTTGTGCAAACATAAATAAATTAAAGAAAAAAAGAACACAGACAAGATGAATTCGTTGAATCATTAAGTTCTCTTTATGGGTAGTCTATATAAATGCAGTTTGAAGCTTTTCAAATTTCTTACTTTATACTGTGGTACCTCGATATACGAGTGCACTAATATACGAGTATTTTGAGATACGAGCCGCCGTCTAACAGAGTTTTCCACTTAAAACTAGACCTCAGTCTGTGTGCTTGTTTCCCTCATTTTCGAAACATTTTTGATAAGTTGGGTTCGCGTTTTTTGCTTTTTGTACATTTACAAAACATTATCAAAATTGCTTTGAAATACGAGCAATTTGACATACGAACAAGGTTACTGAACGAATTAAACTCGTATGTCGAGGTACCACTGTAATTTATAATTTTTTTAATTGTTTACGAAACAAATATCTTTTAGTTTTTTTTGTTATTCTATAAGAATATATTTTTTTATTTCGAAGTAATTTTTGTTAACCAATAATTTTTGGAATATTATGTTGTTTTTTTTCTTTCTAAGAAATGTGAAAAAATGTTAAATATAATTTAAAATCATTATTGTTTATGAGAAACGTTATCAATTTAACTTTACAGATTTTATGTAAAATTTTAAAATTTAATTCTATTTTCAGATATTTTTTTTATTATTAAATAAGTACATACAAATTTGAATATTATTAAGTTTTACAATTAAAAGTGATAAAATATTCAATGTAATTTCAAAGCCTTTGAAAGCCTTTTCTGTAATGAATTATTACTAAACACATTTCTAATTGTTACATATAATTTCAAGAAAAACTTAGTTTCTTTTTTCATAAAAACGTGTTTTATTTAGTGAATAACCACCAGTATATGCATTTACAATTGCTTATGTAATAAATTTGTTTCAATTTTGAGAAAAAAAAACTTAGTTTTATTTGCTAATATATTAAATAAGAACAATTAAATTTTCATATGAAACGATTTTTATTGACAATTATTTTGTTTCAATGAAAAAGTAGCAAAAATCTTATAAATTTTTCATGATAAATGTCAGATATTGGAATCGTACAAACTACAAACTGAAAAAAAAAACTTTGAATTCCTACGCCATTAAGTTTTCATGATAAGTAGTCTGTATGAATGCAATTTGAATCTTTTGAAGTTTCTGTTAAAAAATAAATAAATAAAGCAATAAGAGATTCTTTGTACATTTTTTTTTTCAAGTTGTTGTTCTGCGAAGGGGTGTCACGTAGGGCGAATTGCTTCGTCCCCCCTTTTTTTTTTTCATTTAGACTTGCGTCTGGGCTATTAACTAAATCACAGCCCATCAGAAGAGGCTGTTGTGGATTCTGCTCTCGCTAATGCACCTCCACACTACGCCGAGTTATTTCTTATTACGTTCCCTATATTTATTTTTCTTTTCACCTCCACTTCATCCCCCCATTTCGTTTCACTCTATGTTTCTCCACCACCAGCAGTTCCTTTCTTTTTTCTTTGCTTCATTCGCCGTCTCCGTTCGTCGGTGGCCAAGTCCGGAAGTGATCTGTGTAGCTTAAATAATGGTTGCACGTATTTTTCAGTTGTGCACAGGAAAGAGCACAACAAGTCCGGGGATTTATTCGCGCGATGCGGCCGGAATTTTGGGGCGGTGATTTCAGGAAATATCGGTTGAACGCCCCCGCAGCACATTTTTATACAAAAAAAAAAACACTCATCCAACCCCCCCGAAATCGATGAAACCGGAGTTTCCGAGCGGTGGGACAGGAGGAAGCAGCAGAAGGAATCTCAGTGTGGGAGAGTTTGATGGAAAGAGGTTTAAGAGAAAGACAAAAACTGGACTGGATGAAAGACAAAGGACTGAATAAATACATATCGAGGTATTCGAAATAATCATCATTCCCTGCAGCGATGAATTAATAATGGTGAAATGGTGGAAGGAGTGGAAGGGCGGCGGCGGATTAAAGTTTGCCCAAGAAATTTCGCGTTGGTTCGGTTTAGATTTGCTGTAATTGTTGGTGGATGAGTCCTGGGAGGCGGCGTCTGCCGTCCCCAGGAGATCCCTGAATTAATGATCACGGCGGTTTTATGGAAATTGCGGAAACTTCGAGCAGGTTATGCACCGAGGCAGATTTAATGATCTATATAGACAATAGAAGCAATATCTTTCTTTTCTTTTTCTCCTATCTCTCCAATCCTTACCACCTAAGATGTTTTTGCAAACATTTAGTCTACCGAACAATGCTTTAATTAGTGAGAACTTCTCCATTATTATTATTATTATACCTTTTCATTACAACTTGGATTACACGTGGATTGCAGACGCTTCGAATAATATCAATTCCCTTCGTGGGATTAATAATTCACACTAATTAAGACTTTCCAGCAAACTGTAAGTTTCTCAACTGGCAAATCCATAATATTTCCAATTAAACAATTTAATACTCTAATAATTTTCACATTTCATTAATCCAATAATAACTAAATTATACAAATATTTGAACAAAGTATATATTTTAAAAAGCTTCAATAATAATAACCAATTATTACAGCAAAATTTCATTAAGTTATTATAAAAAAAACTGTATTTTAATTAATTTAAATAAAAAAATCAGTTAAAAGGGTTAAAATTGTTATTTTTATAATTTTGTAAATTTCTTTAAATTTGTAGAAAGAAAACTATATTTTAATTATTTTAAATAAAATATTTTCATAAGCTCTAGAATTCATAAAAAAGAAAATTGACACTACCAAAATTTATTATATTAACCATTATTTGAAGGATTTAAACTTTTGACCCCAGCTTCTTTAGAATTATGCAAAATAATTACTTTCAATTAACCCTTTGCTGTTAAGCGGCGGATATATATGCCCTATCTTTCCACTTCGATTATGCAACATTGTATTCAAGGCCACTGCGGTAGCGCAGTCATCAAATTTTAGTTGTAATCGAGGCGCCACTATTTTTTTTTTCAGATTTTACAGTAAAAGCTTTAACAGAACCTAATTTTATAATTTTAATCTTTATTTGGAGGTTTTAAACATTTCATCACAGCTTCTTACAAAATATACAAGATAATTACTTTCAATTAACTCTTTGCTGACAAGTGGTGGATATATCCGCCCTATGTTTCCACATTAAGGCCACTGTGGTGGCGCAGTCATCAAATTTTAGTTGTAATCGAGGCGCCACTAGTTTTTTTTTCAGATTTTACCATAAAAGCTTTGATGTTCTGTAGAGGCGCCACTTATTACTGAAATACGCCACAATATAATAAGACCCAGCAGTTTCGCAATGAGAAAGTTGAAAATGCGATGTTGAAAAATTTCGTTATAAAGTATATTAACAGAAGCGAACTTTATAATTTTAATCTTTATTTGATCACAGCTTCTTAGGAAATATACAAGATAATTACTTTCAATTACCCTTTGCTGACAAGCGGCGGATATATCCGCCCTATCATTCCACTTCGATTATGCAACATTGTATTCAAGGCCGCTGAGGTGGCGCAGTCATCAAATTTTAGTTGTAATCGAGGCGCCACTAGTTTTTTTTCAGATTTTACAGTAAAAGCTTTGATGTTCTGTAGAAGCGCCACTTATTACTGAAATATGCCACAATATAATAAGACCCAGCAGTTTCGCAATGAGAAAGTTGAAATTGCAATGTTGAAAAATTTCCATATAAAGTATATTAACAGAACCGAACTTTATAATTTTAATCTGTATTTGGAGGTTTTAAGCTTTTGGTCTCAGCTTCTTAGGAAATGTACAAGATAATTACTTTCAATTAACCCTTTGCTGTTAAGCGGCGGATATATCCGCCCTATCTTTCTACTACGATTTTTCAACATTGTATTCAAGGCCACTGCGTTGGCGCAGTCATCAAATTTTAGTTGTAATCGAGGCGCCACTAGTTTTTTTTTTCAGATTTTACAGTAAAAGCTTTGATGTTCTGTAGAGGCGCCACTTATTACTGAAATACCCCACAATATAATAACACCCAGCAGTTTCGCAATGAAAAAGTTGACTAAAATTCATTATTTTTACCTTTCTTTTAACGTTTTATAGTTTTGATCTGAGCTTATTAATAAGTATACAAAATAATTAGTTAAATTAATACAAAATTTTCCATTTTCCCAGAATTCATAAAAAAGGAAATTGACACTACCAAAATTTATTATTTTAACCATTATTTGAAAGATTTAAACTTTTGACCTAAGAAATATATAAAATAATTACTTTCAATTAACCCTTTGCTGACATACGGCGGATATATCCGCCCTATCTTTCCACTTCGATTTTTCAACATTGTATTCAAGGCCATTACGGTGGCGCAGTCATCAAATTTTTGTTGTAATCGAGGCGCCACTAGTTTTTTTTCAGATTTTATCGTAAAAGCTTTGAAACCGAACTTTATAATGTTAATCTTTATTTAGTAAGCTTTTGGTCTCAGTCAGAAAATAATTACTTTGATTAAATACAAACAAAAATAAACGCTAGTAATTTTTACCTTTATTTTAACGTTGTATACTTTTGATCTGAGCTTATTAATAAGTATACAAAATAATTAGTTCAATTTAATTAATACAAAATTTTCATTATTTTTGATATAAATTTATAATATTTTATTTGTAGAGAAACAAAACTGTCTGTATATTTCAACCAATTGTGAAGATATGGATTTATTCCAATTATTTACTAAGTGGAATTATTTATGCGTGGGAGGCCTAAAATTGTGGATCTTCGCGGAGATTCGCTTTTGCGTGCGTCTACTGGGAAATCCGCCTCGGGCTTACGAAATATATTGAAATTGGCGATAAGATATATATCGAATTCCTACGTAAAATCTTATATTGTCCTCCGGACAATCTCGAAGATCATAGCTTATTAAAGTGTAAACATTAATTTCACTTCTCCTTTCTAAACAATTTCAATCCTCACATCAATAAGTAAAATACGTACAAATATGCAGATTGAAAATGTGGAATTAAATATGTTTGTTCTAATAAAGTAAATGAATATAATTTAAACTTCTTTAAAGTTAAGAAGTTTTTAATTTATTAATAAAATGTTAAATATTGACCAAGTAAAAGAAAAAACAAAATTTGATTTCGGTTATTTTAAACTTCTGTAAAGTTGAGAAGTACTTAATTTCTGAATAATAGCTATATTTAGATTAAAAAATATTGTGTATATAATTGTGAAATACGTATAGAATATTGAAATTTCACACCCAAATTACTACAAATTGCCGAAAATAAAACTGTATTTTCAGCAAAAAAAAAATGAAATCCTGCTTCGGTTTATTGAAGGATAATGAAATTGTTCGCGATTTATACCCTCCGACAGAATCCGGACTCAATTTCGGATGTCGACGGGGAGTCGCAGGTAACAGTGGATTTTTATTCCTACAAATAACCTACAGCAGGACACCAAGCTGAGCGAAGGATTAAAAACACGACACGCTTTTAATTAACGCAAAGTCCTCATCCTGCGTCCCGCATCCTCTTTTACATCCTGCATCCTTGGAGTAATTTTCGAGGGCGGCCCGAAAATTTAATAAGCGGCCAAGAGATGGATCGTTATTAATGTAAACACGTTTTGTGCCCGGCAAATTTTTAATATCTGCGCCCTTTCCAACAACAAGATGATTCGAAGGAGCGGGAAGAGGTGGATGGATAAAAAAAAATGAAGTAAAAGTAGAAGGAAATTTATATGTGCGTAGTAGAAGAAGGCGCAGTCTTTTTATGGAGTTTTCTTGAGATTGAAGAGACGGTGTGATCTTTTAATATGAGACGGCGACAGCTTAACACAATGTCCCGAAGACTTTGATTAATTTTATAATGAATCCATTAGGCGGCTTTGGAGTGGCCCCCGGACGAACAAAAGGGCTCACATCTACCCCTATTCTGAGCCATCCATCCAGTGCCTTTGCAGCCCTTTAATAAACGCCTTTCCAATATTTGAGACGCTTATCTATAATTAAAACCTAGCCGAATCAATAGACTCTCCTCTGGTGTGTATATATACATAGACACACACATACACTTTTGGAAAGTTCGCGTGACCCGACATTCCTGCCTTAATTAATTTTTCACTTTGTTTGCTTAAGCTCGGGCAAACAAACTTACCCGAAAATTACCACCACCCCCACAACCCACGCGAATTATGCACGAATTTTTCACGTTTTCCGTCCATTGTCTTTAAGACAATCGAATCCTGAGCACTTTCCGCAACTTTCCTCATTAAACATCTTCAAACATTCGACCGATATTTCCATCAACTTTTCCTTCCATCAAACAATAAATTTATTATTAAGAAATTATTACTTCCATATTAGTTCTTACATTTAATTACTTTACAATACAATTTTGCATTCTTTGCAGTCGATTAATTTCAGATTAATAATCAACTTTTATATCAATTGTAAAATTAAATAAATATGAAAAAATACAATTACAATAAATTATTTCTCACTAAATAGTCAAAATGAATAAGATTATTAACAAACATTCCATCAAATGTAAATCCATAAAAATATCAAAAAACATCATCATCATCAAAATATTAAAACTAATAATATTCGCTTGTAAAATTTGCTTAAATTTCTGCACAATTCCTGAAATAATTGCTCCAAAATATACATTTTCAATCATTACATCAATATTTCATCTATGTTTCGATTAAATCAAATAAAACTATAAATAAACTCATTATAAAGAAATAGTTTCCTAATTTTATTTATTTTGACTATAAAGTTCATGATAAATTATCATATTTGTTTCAAAATTACATTTCTTTCCGTTTCAAGTAGATTTTACTTGTTTTTTTTTCAATTTATGTACTTTATGCGAGTTTTTTGAAGAATTCATTCAATATTCTTGTAGATTTGTTTCCAAAATTTTTCTCGAGCTATTTTTTTTTATGATTTTTTATATTTAACTAAATTTCATGGATATAGATTCTATATGTAATATTAGTCTTAAGTATATGAATTATAAGAAGTTTAACCATATTTATCCAAATCCAAAAAAATGTAGTTCTTGTAGTTTATTATTATTTTATTTGAAATTATTGAATTGTTTCAACCTGAAACTTAATCTAGCAGATAGATATTATTCAATAATCCCAATCTATAAACCTATACATGGATGATAGCTTACGATTCGAATACGATACTGTTTAAGCTCTCGAGTCACGCCCGACCTGAAGGCCTTGGGGATGCTTCGATGAAATCCGGATGAATCTTACACGTGGATTAAGGGTGCTGGATTCTTTGTGTCTTAGACACCTCACAGCTTATTAAATCACTTTGATGTATCTTCTGTCTTTGAAATTTCAATATTCCAAATATGATTTAGAATCCATACTTAGAATACTGAAATTTCAGGCAATATCAATAATAATTAATTAACTGTATCGATATTCCAACAATTTACAGCATTTCTTCTATTAAAGTATTAAGTATATAGATAATGTGAACAATGTTAGAAAAAATATTTAAAAATCGGAAAATGTGAGCAGTTTCATAATAATTCAATGTAATAAGTTTGAGAATTGAGAGATTTAAAATGAAATTTAAAAAAAAAATTACAAAATAATTTGGTAAATGTGCAATATAATTAAATTAGAAAATGTACACATTTACACCCATTTTTTTACTGCAATTTTGTTCTATACAATAAGTATAGTTATAAACATTGAAAGATATGGGAGTCTTAATTAGATTGAAAGTAGTTTACAAAAAGTTATTACAAATTTACAAAAGATGTCCAATATACTTGAACTTCTTACAGATTTGATTTTACTTATAATTAAATTGTTTGCATGCTTTGCCTGGTAAATGTATTTATTTTCTGTATAAAAGACATCTTTGTTTTAACATTATGCATGTTTATAACAACACGAAGCTTAAGTTTACTGCTTGCAGCAACTTTTCAATCAATAAAACCGATAATGAGGTTTTCTGTTGTTAGTAATTAATTACTGCGACGGTGGCTTTCCTTTCCCATTTTAATGGATAAAAATACGTTACACGCAGCCGTGCAACGCTCTTGGACAATGTGGAAGTACAACAAAAAACAAAAAAAAAACAAAGTATTGTGGATAAAAATGGAGCCGCTCATGCGATCAAATTCTTCCACCCGAAATATTGCGGTTGACAAGTTAATGCTTGTATAATATTTATATATAAAACAAACGGCCCTTTCCGTCCTTGCCATCCCCCCCCCAACTTCCACCCCTCACTCCTCCAACCCACCGTTTCTCTTAAATATATACGTATGTAGCCATAAATTTGTCGTGTCATCTGCACACATGTCCCGTGCTATTACGCTTTTGCATCTCTCCACCCCAAAAAAAAAATTATATAAATATATGATATTTTAATAATCTGGACAGATGTTAGTGCAGGACTGTCAGAAATAGGCAGATTAATACCTAAATGTTCACAAAAAAATCACAATTTCGAGATGTCAGAAAAACATGTTGTTTTTTAATTAATAGTTACTTTTTATTGTGTACACAATGTCATACATTTCAGTTTTACCAATCTAATATTGCTTATCATTTAGTTTAATAGTTGCTACGCCTGAAAAACGTTACTAACAAAAATCAAGTACAGTGATTAAATCTTTGCGAATAATTGGCGGATATATCCGCGCTACTTTTTATACACGCTTGTGAAATATTGTATGCATGGTGCAGTCATCAAATCTAGTCTTTTTCAGACGCAGCCGTTATGTTTTTGATTAAACTTTGACTTTGAAATAGCTCCGTTCGCAAACACAATGTGTGTGACATGAGACACAAATTCAATTATACTAATTTACTATTTCTTATTACTTGGTTTAATAATTGCAACATCAGACTAATCTTACTACCTCACATACAGTGTGTACATAGCTTTACAATGCATTTTTCCATTTATTTAACCCTTTTCCAACGAGCGGCGAATATATCCGCCCAACTTATATAAAGTACTTGTCAAGTATTTGTGCATTGTGTTTGCTTGAATAGTACCGTTTCGCTTAAATATATACGTATGTAGCCATGAATTTGTCGTGTCATCTACACACATGTCCCGTGCTATTACGCTTTTGCATCTCTCCACCCAAAAAAAATTATATAAATATATGATATTTTAATAATCTGGACAGATGTTAGCGCAGGACTGTCAAAAATAGGCAGATTAATACCTAAATGTTCACAAAAAAAAAGTACAATTTCAAGATGTCAGAAAAACATGTTTTTTTTAACTAATAGTTACTTTTTACTGTGTACACAATGTCATATGTGAGGAATAAATTTCAGTTTTACCAATCTACCATTTCTTGTCATTTATTGTAATAGTTGCTACGCCTGAAAAAAATTACTAACTTAAATCACGAACAGTGATTAAACCTTTGCGAATGATTGGCGAATATATCCGCCCTACATTTTTATACACGCTTGTCATCAAATCTAGTCTTTTTCAGACGCAGCAATCATGTTTTTGATTAAAGTTTGACTATGAAATAGCTCCGTTCGAAAACACAATGTGTGTGACATGAGACACAAATTCAATTATACTAACCTACTATTGCTTATTATTTGGTTTAATAGTTGATATATCAGAAAAACCTTACTACCTCACATACAGTGTGGAAGTAGCTTTACAATGTATTTTTCCATTTATTTAACCCTTTTCCAACGAATGGCGAATATATCCGCCCAACTTATATAAATTACTTGTCAAGTATTTAGCATTGTGTTTGCTTCAATAGTAACCGCTACTCATCATCACGATCACAATAAACCCGTCAAGTATAGAAACATTCATTAATAAATATGATGTAAATCATCATTTCCGTACGGCTGAGCATCGATCGGAGGAAATAATTCGCTAATTGCAATTAATGAGCAGTTGTTTGTCGGTGCCAATCATGTTGCAATCACACGTTCGGTTGGAGGCAGGTGGCAGTGAGAGAGAGCTCTCTTCCTCCTCATACACATCCAGTTTTCGTCCATACGAAAAACTCATTTTGACAGGCGAATAATAGAAACAGCAGCAACAGCATAACAACAACAACTAGAAAAAAAAACAAAACAAACAACAACAAAAAAAGCGTTTCCAAGCCGACCGGAAAACGCTGAAAACATAGAACGCCTGTTAATTGTTGCGTTACACTTGAAGCCCTGATTAAATTACAAATACACACTCATTCACAGCAGCAACAATAAAAAAAGTACGTATTGATACACGCTTTAAAAGCGAATTATTTAGTCATCTAAAAACTTCATTTTTATTGCGTTTTAAACTCGTTCAAATTTTAAATTTATTTTTTTAATAACATTACAATTCTTTTTATTTATAATAAAATAGAAGTGTAATCTGTCATTTGCAGTTGATCACGTTTGAATTGGTTCGAACCGCAATTTCAAATTTCGCGCACTTTTATGTCGCGGATGTCGGCATATGTCCGCGAAATACATATTATTGCGTCCTTTTTTTTTGTGTTGGTTATGGCTGCAAAAGTGCTCTGGTGCGATGAAAAAGTTTTTAATTAAAAATTCAAAATTACTGACGGCAAGTGCCCATCTTTATGCATATTCCCATTACATCGGCTTGTTTCTATTTATTTAGCTTTTTTTTTAAATAACTTTTTTTTCCTGTATATTTTTTTATGAAATCGATGATTTACATTTTTATTGCAGTTTTAAACCAGTATTTATAAAAGAAACTATAAAATACGTATTGATAATATAAAAAAAAATAAAGAAAAATTGTTGTGAATAATTTTTATATTGATTCAAATCAAAATCTAATCCAAAACTTACTAAAAAATAAGTAGTGATAATTAGTAATAAAATACTATTTTTTTAATTACTAATTAAATTTCTATTGCAGTCTAATAAAAATTTATAGAATTATCCAAAAGTTACTATAAATTATGTAAAGGTAAAATATTTACAAAAAAATATAAAACAATTATATATTTCAGATTATATTAATAATACAATAATCGACATTTTTTAAATATACATAAAAGTTTCGAAAAGTATCAAATTATTACAAAAAATATCAAATATATAATTGATTTCACTAAAAAAAAGCATAATTTTATTGCATTTTTCCTAAATAATTTAATTATCCACTGTTTCTATAATAAAAACTCAAATTTATTCCGTATTTTCACATAAAAATTTGTACATATTTGTTCCATTTCTGCTTTATTTCAAGTGAAAGATTCATTTATTACATGAAAAGTGTATTAATCGCAATTCATTCATTAAATGTTTAAAATAATTCTTAGTTTTCATTCTCAAGGTTTTTTCTTCATGAAAATTTCTTATATTTTTTATGTATACTTAATATAATTGCATAATGATAACTATAATTTAGAATTTACATAATTTCATTGCTAATAAAGAATAAATCAAAATTAAGTAATATTTATTTATAAAAGAAACAATATTATATTGATTTTTTATATGCGAAAAATTTTTCTGTGCAGAATTGAGAGCATCAAGTGAAGACATCACATAGTAAGTCTATAACGTTTTTAGGCAATTTTCTATGGTATAATGCCACCACGCGTCTCTCTCCATCACTCCCCTATTCCCATTTTGTATTCAATCCATCACGTATTTCAAGATATTTTTTTATCTTCTCTCCAAACGGTATTGAATACATTTCAGAAGGGGATTTCCCCCTGCTCTATATGTGTGTGTGGCATGTGTCTCGGATCTGGATGATACAGGTGCCAAAATCTTTCCCACTTTATTAATATTTATCGCAATTTAATACGACCGACCCCGATTTTTTTTACTTTACGCAAATCAATCATTCTTTCATGCACATTTCTAGATTTTTTTTATAAAACATGTAATCTTAATGTAAATTACAAAAAAAATATTGAATTACAAATTTACTTACGTTTTGATTATAAAATGAAAGAATCAAATTTCCTTGAAAAAAATATATTTTTAGTAATTAATAAAATTATATCATTAAAAACCAACAGAAGTTTTGTAGAAACTTTCTTCATTTTTCCACATATTTTATGCTTTTTTTGTTTTGCAGCAAGAACAAATAAAGTTGTATACCTGTTATTAATGTTGCGCACTAATAATGTATGTTTTCCGGACGGAAGATTTATTTTACTTTAACATCGGTCGAAGCGTTTTGTTTCCACGTAGCTGGAAGTCTGCGTGCGTTACGTAAAGTGACAGACAATAAAACTTGCGCGCACAAAACACAAAAAAAAAACCACACACACAAAATAAAAAAAATATGTGCGTGCTGTGGAAAGATGTAAAGAAAGAAAGAAAATACGAACGACAATAAAAATAAAGCAGCCTATGAAAACTTGTTTGTTGTTCCGCAATGATCCTTTGAAGTCCTTGCACGAATCATTTGCAAGAGAATTTGTCCTTCTCTGTTTTATTAAATCGTCGTAACAATGGAAATTCGTTTATATTTTAACTCGCATACACTTTTTATTCAATTTTCAGTTTGGCTTTAGTTTAAATTGCGAATTTGTAAATTGAATTATGCATTTATTAAGTTTTTATTAGGTACATAGAGAAATTCATTATTTATAAAAAAAATTCTTTGCGTATTAAAACTAATTTTGAACTTGAAATTTAATCAATATAAATTTGTAAAGAATTAAAAAAAAAATCGTTATTTTATTTAAGAAATTTTATTATTATTTTAAGCCAATTTTAACAGCTTGAGATATAATTAATTACAGAAATATTAGAGAAATTCGTAATAATATATTAATTAGAAAAATATGTATGTAAAGTAGTGTACAGGTAAGACTCGTTTTACGATAGGGTTATATTCCATGGAAATGGGGTAGTAAAACGAAAACTCGTAAATTTTTCTACAAGAAAAACAGGAGTGAAATATATTAACTTCCATTATATATTTAGGCTTCGGTTTTATTACACATCTAGAAAGTGAAAAACACTGTACTAATTCTCAAAACTTATTAAATTTTACACAGTTAATATCAATAATTTAAAGAAGAAAATTGAGAATTGTATAATTTTGCTCTTACGCTTTTTACTATTTAAAAGACTTTTATTTGTGTAAATATGCAATACAGAGAGTGATAATTGTTAAGGGGTGGCGTATATGTGAGCTTGTCGCTCATTTAGCCAGAAAATGTTTTTCCTATTCAGAAAAAAAAACTTTAAATTTGATCACTTTAAATTTCTAGGAAAAGAGAAACAATTTTATATAATATATAACTTATTTAAATTCTAAATACTTCGCCAAGAATTCAAAACTAAGACAAAAAACACAATTTTATAAAAAAAAAAACAATAATTTAAAGAAATATGTACAAATTTTCTTAAAATTTTAAATTAAAAAATATTTTTCTTAGAATTTTAGAAAGTGAAAAATACTGTACTAATTTTCAAAACTTTACACATTTAATAAATATATTAAATATCAATAATTACAGCTGATTGACAGCAGCTGTCAACTTATGTCATTCGAAATTTGAGAATTGTTCTGTTTTTTATTAGACTTTTATAAAAATGAAAAGCATTAGACTAAATTGTACTAATTCTCAGAACTTTACACATTCAATAAATATATTAAATGTCAATAATTACAGCTCATTGACAGCAGCTGTCAAATTATGTCATTCGAAAATTGACAATTGTTCTGTTTTTTTATAAATTTTTATAAAAGTGAAAAGCACTGGGATAAATCGTACTAATTCTTAGAACTTTACATATTTAATAAATATATTAAATGTCAATAATTATAACTGTTTGACAGCAGCTGTCAAAGTATGTCAATGGAAAATTGAGAATTTGTCTGTTTTTTATTAGTCTTTTATAAAAGTGAAAAGCACTAGAATAATTATATTAATTCTCAAAACTTTACACATTTAATAAATATATTAAATATAAATAAATACAGCTGATTGACAGCAGCTGTCAAATTATGTCATTCAAATATTGAGAATTATTCAGTTTTTTTTATTGGATTTTTATTAACAGTGAAAAGCAGTAGAATAAATTGTACCAATTCTCAAAACTTTACATATTTAATAAATATATTAAATGTAAATAATTGCAGCTGATTGACAGCAGCTGTCAAATTATGTCAATCGAAAATTGAGAATTGCTCTGTTTTTTTATTAGTGAAAAGCACTAGGATAAATTGTACTAATTATCAAAACTTTACACATTTAATATATATAATAACAGCTGTTTGACAGCAGCTGTCAAATTATGTCATTCGAAAATTGATGATTGTTCTATATTTTATTAGACACTAGAATATAGTGTATAAATTCTCACAACTTTACACATTTAAAAAAAATATGTCAATAGCTGTCAATCGAAAATTGAGAATTGTCCCCGAAACAGAGAAGCAAAACTAATTGGAATTGGAAAACAAACATCTCATTAATTCCAATTAGCGAATTGTTTTCTGCGATCGATTCGGAACGAACGTGTGTGTATGATGTTTAACATAAAATTCAATTAATGTTTGTACACTTTCGACATTTATAGTTGTCGCAATGGTGTGCACCGATTACTGCTGATGCTATTAGACTAGACCAGCGGGATAATGGCGTTTAATTACCACTAAACGCAACTTTCATAAATCTAGACTGCACTCATTACCATTAATATTCCAACATGTATATATACTAACATACATAGAGCTAATACCCTTGTACCGTAGTAAATCTCCTTAGCTTCATTAATTGTAAATTATTTCTGTAACAAAATATGCTGTATAACGCCCCGAATTTATTTACATCCTAAACAAATACTTCTTCAAAGATCGCTGCCTTTCTTCTGCTTTGTGGATATACTTTTTATTTTCTTTCTCTCTATATTTTTTTTTCTGTTGTTGTTGCTGCTGCTGCTACTTCTCATCCTGTTGTATTCCGTCAATTTACTTTATTCCATAATACCCTGTAATTCTTTCCATTCCCTCAGCTCCAACATAAACAACCTTTTTCTGAAGGGGGAGGAAAAGAGTGAGTGAGAGAGAGAAAGCCCACACACGATTTGTCCCACTGGTGAAAGCGATTACACCGAAGAATCACATGTAAGAAAAATATTGCCATGGGAGACGGAGCGGAGCGTAGATAAACCCAATTTCTATTCCGGTCTTAACCCGTGCTATTTTCCTAAAGGCAATCTCCAAAAAAACAGAATCATTGTTTTCCTTTCGTCAAATGCTCTTTGAATAACAATTGCTTCAGAACTAAGATTTCAATGGTATTATGTAACGTTGTCACAGACATATGGATCATATGTTAAAAGTAAACATTTATTATTTAGTTTAAATATTTTTCATTCGCTTTAGAAAATCAGTATAATATTATATAAAATTATTATACAAACAATCACTAATTTTGATCTCACTAAGATGTTTAAATAACAGAAAAATAAATTTATAAGAAAAAACTAAAAAGTTTAACATTTTAAGTAATTTACAAAACGAAAAAAAAAACACAAAGAAATTTTAACAAAAGTGAAGCAATGTTATAAAAGTTTCATCATTCAGAGAATTAAATTATAACATTTTAAATAAACTTTAATTTTTATGTTAAATAAATTACCAAGAACTTTCAGGAAAAGTTTTAACTTAAAAGCGTTGTAAGTTAAATGTTTCTGTTTATTTTCATGTTAAATAATTTACTTCGAAATTTGAGCAAAATTTACCTAATTTTATTGAAAACCAATCAGTTGTGTTTATTAATAAATTCCTAATAAATTTGAAGAAAGTTGAAATAATTTGATAAAAGTTTTGAATTAATTGAAATTTTAATAAAATTATTAATAAAGAAATGTTAGGAAATAAGACCTAATTTTATAATAAGTTAATAAAGTTCTAAACGATTCACAAATTTTAATTCGCAAAAATCTATTTGTTTATTGATCAATGTTAATTAAAGAAGAAACAATTAATTTAAGGTTTTTTGAATACTAATTTAAGCAAATATTCAATTCAATGATAGTTCTAGGTAAATTATAATGCAAATTGTTGTTTCTGATTGATTAGAAGTCATGGATGAACTAGTGTTGCTGAATCTGGAATTCCCGGGTCTAATTGATCTAATATCATCCGGTTCATTAGAAGTTATCTCTCATTTGCATCTTATTCGACAAGTATCGAAATAATAAATTTCGTTTATCATTTAGGACGTTAATGCTCTAGGAATAGATATGTATAATGCACAAGTAGGTAGACTTGGACAAAACGAATGATGACTATTTACATAATCCTGGAGAAAATATTTTTTCTGGTTGTTAATGAAACATCTTTCTCGAGTCCTGAGAATTCCTTAAACTTTCTCGTGTCCCATTATTTTGGTTAATGAAGAATCTTTTAGCAGTTCAATTAAAGCTTACAAATTGTAAAATTGATTATTTTTGATTGGTTAATGCGAGTAACGAAGGGGGAAGCCTGGTGCGGCAGCATTGATTAATACCAATTTCGGGGGATTTGCGATCCCCGAAGCCGCACGGGATCCCAAATCCTATACACAACGGGATTACAGACGAATCACTTCACCGACCAGAGACTAACACTATTGAAATTGCCTTGTCCGGTTGGATTATTTACATGCTATTGATTGATTCTCCCTTTATACAGCAAAAGGAAAAGTCCTTTTAATTGGCGCGAGCAAAGTTTAAATTGAGATTACGGCACTCCATCGAAAACTTGCCCACCTCATCCCAATTGTCCCTTGCAAACTTAGTTAATAGGGAAACCCACTCTCCTACTATCACTCTCAGGTAACCATTAAATTGGTGATTATAAGTTAAGCCTTTCGGAGCATCTTAATAAACTATCGGTTTTCATATTTTTATTTCCATTTTGCAATTTATTTCAACATAGATTCCATGAAAGTCAAATATGTTTGCAGCGGCATTTAATGTGCAAATAATTTCGGAGTGGAAACGCAAATGTGGAGAGATGTGGGGCGGCTGCTGCATACTAAAAATAAATGTGAAAAAAAAACATACATACGTAATCCACTTTTAAATTCCGCGCCCTTTTTTTTGGTTGTTTCTGCTGCATTTTGGGCCTACCATTTTATTTATTTGCAGTTTTCGTTGTTTGCGTTCACTGCATTTACTATATTTATTTTTTTGGTTGAACATTTTCGGATTTTCCGAACCGAAAACAGTAGATTTTAATTACTGATACAAAGGTGGGTCTGCGAATTTCATGGTTCTTTATTTTTTGAAGGACTCCGAGCGGTGTGATTCAATTAAGCTGAACGTTATAATTTCAGGGCGGAATGATTAAGTTGGCGGCGGTGGTAGCAGCAGCAGCGACAGCGACGGAGGCGGTGAAATTAAATTCATATTCCGTCCAACGAAAGGAATAACAAAGTTACTAATTGACGCGTTAATAGAGGAATTCCGTGACTCGGGCAGTGAACGCAGACCGCGATTAATTGCATTCCGCAAATGGTAAATTAATTACGCAACGAATTCGCTAATCGATATTAATCATAACGATAATGGTGAGTGGAAATGAGGAAATACAACAAAAAAATATATATATATGGAAAGAAGTTTCGGGTTAGTGGGTGATTTGCATAAGTCTCGGCGCGACGTTAATCCTTTATACCGAATGGAGACGAATCGATATTCCCATTCCGGGATTAAGTAAATTACACGTTCTTACGGATATTACAATATTTATTATTCAAACCTTCTTCCAACTTTTTTCGCTTTTCAAACAGTTTTCTTTAACACACACGAAAAATTACTTTTTTCCTCAGAATTATAAAAACTTTGTAATAATACACTACTTTATATTATTTCACAATAATTTTCTTTGTCTCAGTCATAATTCAATTACGTTCATTTCAACAAAGAAAAATCTCTTTATACCACAATTTTATCGAATACTTTTCTTAACATAAATCATGAATCATTTATTTTCTTGTGATGTACATAAGAAATATTTATTTTACTGAAAACAATCTTCTTAATTTATCTTCGAAACAAAGTTGATACAGAATTGTAAATTAATTAGGAAAGACGTGAAACGCTAAATTAAACATGCAAAAATATACGATTCTCTCTTTATAACAAATTTGATTATAAATAATGTATCAAAAATGTTTTGATGAAATTCAAACTTTTATACAAATTTCATTAAAATTGATGAGACTAAAATTCGTGTTTATTTTATAATATTTAAATAAAAACAAAGGTTTATTTACAATATTTTAGAATGTTGATATGTTTATTATAAGCAATAAATTACATGAAAAGTCTCAAGCATAAGATCGTAAATGTAAAAACGCATTTTATAAACGATTTGGACTTAGGCCAATGCAATTATTCAGCACATTCAACAAAAAAGTTGGAAATCATAAGTAAGCATAAAAAATGCAGAAGAAAGAAATCATGTTACATGTTAATTCTATGCAATTATCAAGAAATGAACAAAAATTTGTTGATAATAAACAAATTCTTAAAGAGTCAAAAAACTTTACAAATTTTTTTCCATCACTTTTTAAATGAAATCATCAATATTTTAAACAAGAACTTTTAATCAATTTATTATGACATAATTAAGTAAATTATTTCTATTATAAAGTGCAAGTTTATTGAGAATATATTGAAATTAACCCAAATAATATTAAATTGAAAAAATTATGTACTTTGATAATAGAATAAAAAATCTATTCAATTTCAACAAATATGAATAGTTATCGATTTATGCCGTTGAATAAAATAAACTAAATAATGGATGATTTTTTTTTATATCAATATTTCATAGACGAACAAAAGGTTTAAATATTTATTATATCTACAAAATTACTTGTAATAAAATAAAAATCTGCAGTTTTACAATAAAAATCGTTACTATTTATCCATTCAAATATTCATTTGAATTTTATACAATTTATTTAAAAAGAAATGTAATCGAACAATTGATAAAAAAGGAATCCAGAAAGAATTTATTAAATCTATAATTTTACTGTTATCAATAACAACAATGAAATAAAAAATCAATACAATTCATTTCTATTTCATTTTTAACAGTCCATAATGTAAATATAGACTGCGTAAAGTTGAAATAACCGGACTAATCGAGGAACTAAACCGCACCACAAAATACGTGAAAAAACGATAATTGAAAAAATGAATTTTCTGTACTAATTTAGTTTGTTTTGAAATTTTGAAACGAGAATCCGTACTGATCGAAGTCGCACTATGCGAGGTATTAATAAAAGGGTGAAAATAATATGTAGGTGCGGAAAATATGTATTGCGTGCTTATTATTTCTTTTTCTTCTTGCTTTTTGTTCTTTGCCAACGTCAAAGACGTCTCATTATTCATACTCGAGATTAATATTTCACGAATATCGCCCGTTTTCATTACTCCATTTATAAATTTGTTGCGATACGAAGGCTTTCGCATTTTAAACTCTGATGGCATTTTGAATATTTTTGCATAAGGGAATAATAACGTTTTTCATGCAACATGATCGCGCATTTCCAATCTCTGATCTTATGACAAATGTATTATGTTCTTATGTAATGTTACATTTTTGTTGTTTTGATTTCAAGAAAAAATCAATTGTTATTTAGTGATATTGTTTGCATTTTTTACTAAAATTATTGTGACGCCATCTTTTGGTTAAATTTAGACATTTCTAGATTTATCAAATATTATGAAATAAATTAGGAAAAACCATGAACATCTTTCATTGTACAAGTAAATGAATGTAATTTAGATATTTAATTAATGTGCCTATACTTTCTTATGTTACGCCATCGTTTGATAAATTTTAGAAATTTCTAAATTTATCAAAAATTAAGAAAAACCATGCAAATTATGCATTGTACAATTAAATGAATGTAATTTAGATATTTATTAATGTGTCTACTACTTTCTTCTGTTAAATTTTTCAAAAATTATGAAAACAAATTAAGGAAAACCTTGAAAATTATTCATTGTATAAATAAATGAATGTAATTTAGATATTTAATTAATGTGGCTACTACTTTCTTCTATTACGCCATCTTTTGGTAAATTTTAAAAGTTTCTAGATTTATGAAAAATTATGAAAATAAATAAAAAAAAAAAACATAAAAATTATTTATTGTACAAATACAAGAATGTAATTTATTTATATAATTAATGTGTCAACTACTGTCTTCTATCACGCCATCTTTTGGTAAATTTTAGAAATTTCTAGATTTAACAAAAATTACGAAAACAAATTAAGGAAAACCATGAAAATTATTCATTGTACAATTAAATGAATGTAATTTAGATATTTAATTAATATGTCTACTACTTTCGTCTATTACGCCATCTTTTGGTTAATTTTATAAATTTCTAGATTTATCAAGAATTATGAAATAAAATCAACGAAAATCAACATTGAAAATTATATATTGTGCAAATGAACATTATACAGATGTTTCAACCAATTTCTTCTGTTCGTCATCTTTTGATTAATTTTAGAAATTACAAAATTCACTATAAATCATTTATTTATTTCTAAATATTGGTATTAGCACAACATTTTGCTTTTCATAAATATTTTAGGTTAATGAACTCTTACAAATGCCATCTATTGGTATTTTTTTTTAAACTTTTCAATTAATTCTAATTATAGATATTTTTCCAAATACAAATGATGTCTATCAACGTGAGTTATACAAAATGTAATTATATACGATATATACAATACTACTGTGGCTTTGATTAATTAATATTTCGCTTTGAGTGCGTAATGGGTTGGCTAATTGAAGTCGGCAATTATCTTCTTCTGTACAAAGGAAACCAGACTTCGAGGTTTTCTTACAAAATCTTATGTACACTGCATATAGCTAAGTACGTGCGTGTGTATATGTACATACATATACATATAAATATATATATGTGAGGTCCATTATGCTATGGCTTCAATTTGCCGGAGTTATTCGTGAAAACTTTACCGGAACCAGTTGTGCAGAAACTGGGAAAACGTTATATACATAAATTCAATTTCTATAAATGTACTAGAACACAGAAAATCCATTGTACCAAGAAAGATCCGCACTCTCCTTCCACCCTTCAGCCGTATCTACCACGTCTTTAAGCTGCATGTGTGTGTATGTGTGTGCCCCGAATATTTGAATAAAATTCTCGGATCGACGCGACGAGAGATGGGAATGCGAAACAAGGACTCTCGGAATGAGAAGAGTCGTCTTCCTTGTCGTCCTTCTGAAAGCGCGCGTCCTGGCGTATTTACGAATTCACGACACTATTACAATTGGAAACTTTCGCGAGACACTTTAATCGATGCAAAAGTTACAGCACCTTCTTTTTCTTCTTCATCTTAACAGTAGCTGAAGAAAGCATTGTTGCCGAAAATTATATGCAAAACCGATCAGAATGGAAATCCCAGCCAAAGTTAGTTATATTCCTCAATGTATTCAATTTTTAAAGTAATTTTAACGCGTAGTTGAAAAACTGTAATATTTACGATTATTTTATACATTTTGATATCAATCAATATTTTTTTCTATAAATTTTATCTACTAATTATCAAAAATATTTTCAATTTCATTCCAACAAAAACACTGCATTAACACGTTTTCTGGAAATGAATACATTTGTAAGTTTTATATTCTGGAAGAAGTACCAAAATATCATCGAAATTTATAATGATAACAAATAAACTTGTACTTTTATACATAATGTTTAATGTAATTACAATGCACACTTAAAAAAACTGCAACATTTACTATGCTTTTAAACATTCTTCTATAAATCAATAAATTTGTACAATTTAGTAAAAAAAATCAAAATTTTACAATAGAATATGCAACCAAATAACAATTAATAACTACTAAATACTAAAATAATTTTCAATTTTTATCAAACAAAACTGTTATAGTTTCTGTTTTTTAACACGTTTTTTCTTTTAAATTAATACATTGTAAAGTTTTATATTCATGTAAAAAATACCAAAATTTCACAGAAAATAAATTATTCAAATCATAATGTAGTATCTTATACAAATATATTTTTAGAAAATTCGATTTTAGATAATATTTGAGTGAGAAATTGTGAATTTACAAACTATACATAAAATAATGTAAATAATTCTAATGTAAATATACTGCGAATTAGGTAATAAACGCAGCACGAAGCGACGCAATAATTAGATAATTACCGCAATCACGCACACATTTACCAGAATAGACTAATTAAGCATAAAGTCAAAAGCAAACGTATCCATAAGAGAATATATACGAAACAAGTACATTAGGGCTTTTTACTTGTAAATTAACTACATTATGCTCATATCACATCACAAAAGATATTTAATTACTATAGGCAGAAACACAGTTTCCACCCTCAAAAACCCTTTGTGTTGCCTCAACAATAATGATATTTATTATAGAAACAACAAAGACCTTTCAAAATTTATAATCGACAAAAATATTATATTCAGATACGGAACAACGCGAATTTTTATATAAGCAGATTGTGTACATTTACGTTTGTTATATAAAACTTAAAAAGCTGTAACCTTTCTCTACTCTTTTTCCGATATTCCGCTTTCATTCAATTGACCTATAAAGTTTTTTCATCTTTCCCATTCAATTTTATTTGTTATTCGATTACATTATTTCGTCGACGGTTTTTGTATCGCGGCTTCATTAGCTTTAATAAAAATCGAAGTATCAAAATTGGAAATAAATTCAGGAAATAAACTCCTTTAAATTATCTTAATTTATTGATATATTTAAACATTGTTGCTTATCCATTTAGATAAAATGAACTATCAAATCTTTCTTTTTTATTACCAAATTTTACTTAATTATAAAAATTTAAAACATATTTGTAATATGAAGTAATTTTCTACTAATTATCAAACAAATATATGTGACAGAAGTTCTATTTAAATTTAGAATCTTTTAGATATATTTAATTATCAAAAATATGGTTTAAATTAACTAATTTCGGTCGTCGGCGGATATATCCGCCCAGTCATTTATTCAGTAAACTATGCAATTTTTAGTCTTTTTGAGAGTAATTAAATTAATCTTTTTATTTTCTAATATAAAATTGCTACTAATTATAAAATCAATGAAATAAAATGAGTTACCAATGTATGTTTGTGATAATTAGAATTAGTATGTAACAATTTCAACTATTCCAGCTTTGAGAATGTTTGAGAAAGATTGTAATTACGAATTGCAGTATGTGAATGGTTTAAACGTAATCTGGAATTATGTAAAAGAAACATCGTAACTAGTCTCGCACTATCTGCGCTTGGCAAGTGTCAGGAGTGGGAATATAAAGTTGTTGGGAGCTTTCGGGTGGGAAATTCGTAGTTATCTGGATAAAATAATTAGCCGGCGCGTATCTGGCTCGAACAAAACGGCGCTAATCGCTGAAAACTTTAATCCGCTAATTATATTGTATTCAGCTTAAAGTAAATCCCCCAGTTTGGTGGAGAGCCAACATTCGCAACATTTTTGTCGTCCACCAAGAAGAGACGAGAGAGACAGTGTCTATATTTATTTGAGAGATATATAGAGAGAGAGAAGAAGCTGTCGGAACGTGCTAATTAATACTGATGGATGACGCCAAAACCCCGTTCGCTCGAGGATGAGATTATCCCCGATGTTGTTGCTCCCGGGTTGCTCTTAATACTAATTGATGACACCACTAATAAAGTGCGCTCCGCATATTTTCAATTAATACTTCGCCGCGAATTATGACGAAATTGAAATGAATTAGCCGAAACACAGGAGCACTTTAAAAGGTAACATGATACACTGAAACGACTTTATTTGTTACAGTCACATTGTTGGTATGGAATTTTTTTCTATGTATATTAACCAATTTCACGCGGAAAAATAACTGTTTTGCCAATGATTTGCATACAATAATTACATCGAATATTGCCGTAATTCTCTGCATGCAACAAATTAGTTATTACGTAATTTAAATTATTCGATATAAAATTTACATAATTAAATTATAAAGCTTAACGGGAATTAGTAAGTACTTGCGTCAAGTTTATATGAAATACAAGTACTTTAATTTGCATGAATCATGTGGACAAATAGTTGACGTTATATATAAATGTATTATTCAATTTGTTATGCTTGGACAAAATGTTTACAAGTACTTGTGTCAAGCATCGTGTTTATTTGAGATACAACTTGATCAAGTACTTCATCAAGTTTCATCCAAGCTATGAGTAATTACATATACAAATGACACGTAATGCAGATTGATGTATTTTGACATTTTAAACGTCAGACATTTATGTGTTGGCATTATAAGATCACACAAATGACATACCATGCATTATAGATTGACATGTTTTGACGTTTTAAACGTCATATGTAATTTGACAAAGTAGTTAAATTTGCTTGAAGCATTTCGACTTGATATTGTATATACATTTATAATTAACTCTTCTGTTGTAATTGCTACATAAAGATTTATCAAGTGTTGTGTAGTTAATCAATCACACTCATTAAGTTTCATCCATACTCTGAGTAATTAGAGACACAAATGACTTGTTTATTGACATATTTTGACGTTTTAAACGTCAAAGATTTATCAATTGCATTAAATATAAAACTACTCAAGTGACATACTAGGTTATATTGCTTGATATATTCTGACGTTTAAAACGTCTAAAATAAGTATAAATAGATTAAATATAAAATTACACAATTGACATAAAGGCAGTATTGTTTGATATACTTTGACATTTTAAACGTCACATATGTAAGTGTTGCATTAATTACATAAATGACATCCCACGTCATGTAGCTTGACATATTTTGACGTTTTAAATGTGTGATATCTATGTGTTGGCATTCTATGATTGACATTCCACGCAATATAGATTATTTTGACGTCTTAAACGTAATGTGTAATTTTTATATTTATACACGTTTAAATTGTCAAATTTTAGACTTGTATTAGTAACAGAAAATAAATATAAACACTAGTAAAATAATAAAGTGATTCAAAATGTTGAACCGAAAAGTTTATTATTTGCGGTCGAGAATAAGTTGACCGACAAATGGAAATACTTATTTACGTTTGCAGTTGTTTAGTTGTCAAGTGGAGGGAATAATATTCGATGGAGAAACTCGGCGAGGTAATGGCACGGTTAAGGAAATTGTAAATATGAATAATGGACGGAGTTTGCAAATTTCGTTTTCTCCGTTGGGAGTATCAATTTGTAGCATTTAAAATGATTCACTCGGGCGGCCGGCAATAATTTACAACGGCCATTACGTAACGCGCATCGATTCCGAGGGGGGTCGGTTGGAACGAGAGGGTTGAAAGAGGGTTGCGATCGGGAGAGTGAGAGAGAGAAAAGGGTTGGTCGACGTGCGACAACTTCAATGCACCGTTCGGAATTGCTGGGCACGTATATATTTGTATGATCTGGGTTAATACACGTTACGAAATTGAAGAAAACGAAGAGAAAATGTTGGTTCTTTTTAGGGAAACGTCGTTGGATGTTGGAAGCAGTAAAGCTGGAAGTCTATAGCCAATAAAGTTGTTGTAAATATTTAGGAAAGCAGTTATGTCGATACTACCGAACTACTCGAACATGTATAACGTAGCTTATACATATGTAATAATTGCAT
Organism: Nicrophorus vespilloides; assembly: GCF_001412225.1. Lineage (NCBI taxonomy): Eukaryota > Metazoa > Arthropoda > Insecta > Coleoptera > Silphidae > Nicrophorus > Nicrophorus vespilloides. The sequence continues at coordinate 260,290 of NW_017098258.1, forward strand.
ACAGCATTTCCTCGAGAAGGCGATAAAACGTGTTAACACGATCATAGCTGAAGATACATTGTCTTCAGATGTCCTCAGGGAGATACGAAGTTTTAGTTAGGAGGGATCGAAACATATCGAAATCTATCTAATTAGGTTATTTACAGACAAACTTTTCCATTGTTCTCACCAAAGATATTCACAGATTTCGACTACAGAAATGTTTGATTTTCACTCTTTGCACAACTTGCGACAACTTTGATAAAGTTAGGAATTTAATCGATAATTGTCCTTAATTGGAACAACTATATTTATCAAACAACACATTTAAATTTGATAATAAACACTTTGTAGACGAGCGGCGGATATATCCGCCATATCATTTACATTACATTATTTCTTAATAACAAAATAAAAGTTATGAAAATATTATTTTTTTTTACTCTTTATTTCATTTATATAAGTCTATAAAAATATATTCAAGGTTGAAAAAGCTTTTGGCTATAATAATTCTTGTTATTATTATTATTTTATAGTGAACATAAGTATATATGTGATTCAAAGTGTAATTTGTGTAAGTTTTATAGTTTACATGAAATTTATGACAACAATTTATGAAATTATTATATACAGTTAATTCCGTTTCAGTATCGTGCACACAATAAATGCGGCTATTACGAGCTTTTCCCTTTAAATTCGAAACGAACTTTGAAGGGAAATTCAGCGAAACAGCGAGCGAAATGGATTAGAACAACAAGCTGAAACCGTTTGAAAAAAAATATATTTCCCCCTTTTCACTTTTATGCGCCCCCACGTTTTCATTATTATTATTATTATTCCGTAGACTCTGTTTGTATAAATATAACAATTTTTTATACTCGAAGTTATAATGGAGATGTTTATCTGCGCTCGGAATGTTTAACATAAATTAATTATGTTTCGCTCGGGCTACTTTTTTATCCTTCGTCCTTACGTTTTATACAACCAGCCATATTTTTCTGTTTTATTTATTGCTGTGTTACAGGCATGAATATGTAGTAGTTCTTTAACAAATAGAATGAAATTAAAAAAAAAACTGTTATTGAAGCAATAAATTAATAACGGCTTGCATTTGAATAAAGCGTTTCGATTCGGTTTTGGATGAGCGCTTTAGGAATCACGATACACCCCCGAGGAAAGTCTAATCTATCCTTAAGCAGGGTGCATTCTAATGGGTTCGGAACAAACGTGGATGTAGATGGTGGAAGAGGGCATTTGAATAATTACCGTCAATAGTTGGGGAATTCCCCCAATGTCTGACAGGCCATAAAATAGGAAAACCCTCAGATTGTGCAAATATATATCTATACAGAAATCCACACATGTAGTGGGTCTGGTTAATGCAGTGCGCACGATAAATCCTCATCGGAGAAAACTTTGTTCCCTTTTTCGGACAACAACCTCATCCTTCGCCTGCCGCGTTGCGTGTCCTCTCTTCCTATCCTTTCAAGGAACAGCATAAAACTTTATTGTTTTCCAGCCTTATCGCATCCTTAAAGTCCTGTTGAATGTATACGTATATATTCCTTCTTTATTATTTTGAGCGCGTCGGAGTATACACTCACTCACACACACCGAGCAGCCTCGAAATCAATTAAATCCCGAATGTCGTTTGATGTTTCGCTTTGATTACTTTCTGCACAAAGTGTTTCATAACGAAAATCACTTATGCTTGATTAAAAACCGGAGTGCGAGAAGCGTTCTATCCTCCCTCAACATGCAAAACAAAATCAAGAACAGAAAATAAAAAGTAGTAAACGCCCCAGACAAAAGCTTAGCACCAAAAGCATACACACTCTCAGTAACGGAGCAACAAAACGAAACCAAAAGCAGCAACAAACAAACAAAACCAACGCGACAAGAAGTTGAAGCTGTGTATATGTATATGTTGCGAGCTCGAGCCGACGATTATTATTTTCATTCAAAACCCTCCACCCCCAACCCCCGCGAGTGAAACTTAAATTGTGTTATAATGTAATTTCGCGGAGCGCGCAATTCCTTCGGGCCAACACAAATGGGTTCCAATCTTGGCGAGATTTAATATAAGAGGAAGAGGAGGAAGCAAAGGACGAAACGCGAATTGAGAGAAGAAAAAAAACTTTTTTTTAACCGCTACAATAATAATGGCGGAATTAACGTTTCGGAAACGAATCTAATATCGTCACTTCCAGCGATTTTTTTTTTGTGTCTTACTCGGATTTGGAAATAAGCTGAATTCTGTGGATAAGAAAAGTGAGAGAAGAAGGAAGACAAGCAGAAGAGGAGCAGGATGAGATAGGGGAAAAAAATGGGAGCGAGAAGGATCATGGTTTTCTTCTCACTCTTTCTCTCTCGTTTTTTTTTCTTGCAACCCTCGTCTTTGGATTTAAATCACTCGGAATGGTTGAAAGATATTGCGAGGAGCTCCAAGGATTGCGGTTCTTAATGTTATTAAACGGGAAGCGGATTTTCGCTAATTATGTTTATCAGAGACTCGATTATTGTGTTTTCTGCATGATAATACAGTTTTTTTTCTTTCTGGTATCAAATTGCGCGAGAACTGACTTATTTCCATTAAAGAAGTATTACTACAAAAAAAAAAACTTGGTTTCCAGAAACCAGCTTTAGATTACTTCAATTTTTTTTGTTTATAATGTATAAGTGAGAATAAGAAATAAAGCTTTATTATTTTAAATCTTTACAAGTGATAAAAACTTATAAATTAGATAACTAGTTGATGAAATATATTTTAAGTTCATTTATATCTAATATATTTACATAAACCCTTCGTGATATATTTTGTATAAGCAAACTCAAGTATAAAAGGTGTGGCGGATATATCCGCCGTTCGTCCGTAAATAATTTGTAGATTGTAACAAATTTCAATTTCAATTGGTAATACAGTCAATTATATTTCTATTTTTTAAAAAACTATAGAATAAAAATGATAATATGAAAGTATCATAAAATAAATTGAATTACTTATTTTTCTTTGTCAGAAAAGAAACATTAATATTTGATTTCAAATACAATTATTTTGTAAATAAAATATAACCATCAATTCAGTCAATTTTATGTCTATTTATTCACAAAATATAGTATAAAAGTGTCATAAAAGAAACGTTACCATTTTGTTTCACCATCAATACTTTTGTGCTAATGTTATGACTGTTTTGGATTGAAACTCTTGTAGTAAATAAATTTTATTGTAGAATTATTTTTATCTGAATTATGTTTTTATTAACGATAAAATAAAAAAAAAATATATGAAAATCTACTATACAAATATTAAATTAATAATTTCCACATAAATTCAAGAATTCAGTTAAAACAAATTGGAAATTTATATACTATCATATTAATATAGAATGTAATTAAGACTTAGTTGAGAAGATGTAAAATTGTCATAAAAGTAATTTTACCATTTTACTTTGGATATATTATTTTTTCTAGTGGATTTATATAATTTTTCATTTTAGAATCTTGAAACACGAACCTTAAACTTCAATTTAGAATAATTCACGAGTAAATTCATAAAACACGAATAAATCATAGAAAACATTAAATTTTAATATAATTCATAAAACGAACATTAGAAATAATTATGTAAATGAAATGCACTTAGTCACGTATCGCGTATATCCCAGATATACCCTTGTTATTAAAGCATTCCTTTAACATGGAGAATAACGGTCGACTATAAAAGTGGATGATTCCACTCGCATTTGTTAGTAAAATTGTTCAGCGAATTGTAAATTAAATTGCGCCATGTGTGTGTAGTACGTATATATACGCTGAAACAGTTATGGTTACTTTATTGCCGCTCAAATCCGAATATCATAAAATTAATTCAAACGATATTGCGAGTGATTAAAGCATTGTTATACCGAATCGTACTCCGGTTACACTGATTTCAATCGACCGGACTCAATAAAAATGATTGAAATTCCAATGCACAAAATTTACAAACTAACAAAAAATATGTATATTTATCATCAGTAATCACGTAAATTCCGTTCAGTCAAAATACAGTCAACTTACATTTTTTTCAATATTACTACTTGTATTATACTGATGTATTGATGTGTTTATCAAAAATAATAGCGTTTTCTTTTCTTTTACCTCGCATAGTGCGGTTCTGCAAATATCCCGCACTGTTTAAAACTGAAGTGTATAAAGGAATAAAGCCATCATTTATAGATAAATATTTTTTACTAATTTATTCTATTCAATTAAAACTTGTAAAAGTTCAAACCGTACTATTGTTAATCCGCACTAATCGAAACAGCAGTATAAGTGGTATTGCTTTAATTATAATATAAAAATCTTTGAGGTTTCTTTATAAAACTTCTGTAAATTTAATAATTATTAACATCAATAAATTAATTTATAAATACAAAAAAAAGTAAACAATATTTGTAAATAGTTTATAAAATTCTTCATATTTCAATACAGATGCTTAAAACTTCAAAACAATACATCAGTAATAAAATGATTATTTAATTCATGTAATTTTACACTGTACATTTGTACAGATTATTTGCTATGACATTTTTATTAGTTGTTTTCGTTTTATAATTATGGTAACATGATTAGGGTATTTGTCTTTTTTTTTGGTTGTATACTAGAAAGACCCTCCTTCCATTCATTTGCATTCGTCATCTGTTGTAATGCGGTAACGAAGCACGAACTCCCAAAAGGTTTCTCTATGTAAACAGGAGTGCGTTTGTGACAATTATCCCGATAAAAAAGCCTACTTTCAATATGAAAAGGGCCAATTTACAAAAAGGGGAGACCAACATAATTCCCTATCAGAAAATTCTGCTTTCAACATTGATTATCAGTGAATGCAGCGATGAATAATAAAATAAAATAACTTGTTAGTTCGTGATCATAATTTAAAAATCAGAGTTTCTTAAGCTATTGGACACGCGAGCTACATATTTGTAAATGTTCTGTATTTTTGACATTTGGTGACAGCTGTCATTTAACGAAACCCACAGCTAGATAATTTTTGAAGTAAGTTGACAGCTGTAATATAACGCCAAATGCAGTGATGAAAAATTGAATAAAAATAAACAGTTCTAACTTGTTATTTCGTGATCATCATCTAAAAATCAGAGTTTCTTAAGCTTTTACACGCGAGCTATATATTTGTAAATGTTCTGTATTTTTTGACGTTTGATGACAGCTGTCATTTAAAGCGACCAACAGGTAAGGTAAGTTGAAAGCTGTAATATAACGCGAAATGCAGTGATGAAAAATAAAAACAAACAGTACTAACTTGTTATTTCGTGATCATAATCTAAAGATCAGAGTTTCTTAAGCTTTGACAACCGAGCTATAAATTTCGAAATGTACAGTATTTTTTGACGTTTGATGACAGCTGTCATTTAACGCGATCCACAGGTAGATAATTTTTGAGGTAAGTTGACAGCTTATTGAAAAATAATATAAAAACAAACAGTTCTAATTTATTATTTCATGATAATCATCTATATCAGGTTTTCAACTTTCTGCCACGCGACCTTACATATTTATTTGTAATTTCTCTGTATTTTTGACGTTTTGTAGTTATGTGACAGCTGTCATTTAACGCGTCCTACAGATTGATAATTTTTGCCCTAAGTTGACAGCTGTCATTTAATGCGAAATGCAGTGATGAAAAATAAAATAAAAACTTATTATTTCGTGATGATCAACTATATCAACTTTTCTCAATCATTTTGCAACGCAAGCTAGCATATTTATGTGTAAATGTACTGTATATTTGGCATTTTGTACTAAGGTGACAGCTGTCATTTAACACAATCCTCAGATAAAGAATTTTTGACGTTTTAAAGTAAGTTGACACATGTCATTTAACACGATCCACTAGTTTTCCTTTATGACCCAAATTACTAAAAACTCTTCTATCCACATTATTTGTTAATTAATTGCATTAATTGATATAATAATAAAATTAATATTTTTAGCAGTTTTCATAAATGGAGTAGAAATTGAGATATTCAATATTGCAATCATGAATTATATAATACTAACATTTTCAGTTGTTATTTCGTGCTAACAATCTAGATTTCATTTAGTAAAACGTTATTCGTTTTGTTATGTAATGATAAAACAAAATTAATATTTTTTTACTTGTTATTTCCAGTTAATTATTTAGATTTCATTAATTATATGGAACAAAATAGACATTTCATTTTTTTTTTAACATTTTTTGTCTTTTTATTAAATCTTTCAACTTTTATTAAAACTAACATTTCGTTGTCTGTAATAGAATTGTTTCTCTGTAATGATGAGTTATATACTAAAACTAACATTTATAATTATAATTCCGTGTAAATAATCTTGATTTTATGAAGGAAATTCGATATGAATGTAATACTACAATAAATAATAAAATAGACTAAACATTTGTAATTTCGAGCTAATAATCAAGACTTCACTTATTAAGTAGATCGAAATTCAACATATGCATACTTTATGAACTTATCATTTTATTGCTTGTTATGCGGCAGATTGCATGAATGGGAATACCGAACGAAAAAGAAAAAGTATGCTTCATACAAGCGATGGATCTGATAATGCGAGCAAGCGTCCTCATCATAAAAGGTTCATCCTTGTTAAAAGGGTCCAACTTCTTTCTCTCTCTCTTTTCTTGTGTGTGTAGCCCAGGTCCGATTTATCTTCGGCATCGTTTTCCGCTTGACGCAACACTCACGTCGAGTGCCCTTGATAAGATAATGATCATATTTTGTCTATTAGTCATTGAGGACGCACGAACATTCCCTACTTCTACTCGAATTTCAAGCATTCTATCATATACAATTCACATGTTATTTTAATCAGAACTTTAAGTATTTTATACCAATTCTTTCCCTTATTTAACATTACATACAACTGTGCAATATTAACGACAAATTAATGTATTTAAAACTGTGAAAATATTTGAAATCAGAAGTTACGTTGACCTCAGCTGATCTAAATAAAGCTAGTAGACAGGAGCAGATGTTAAGCTCGGAAAAATGAGTATTTATTGGTCAATATGTTTGCAAACTTTATGTACTTTTGGACGAAGGGCATCATGTGGTTTCTACTGTATGTTAGTAGTAAATCTCAACTAGGGCATCGTTGATATTCCAAATGGCGAGCGCAATATTTTTTGATAAATGTGATGGAATTATGTGAACAGAATCTGTGATAAATTTACAAACTTTTTATGTTTGTATTATTTCATGCAGTCGCATTAGTAAATCCACTTCGAAAACAGAGAATTTTCAAGTTGTTTAGACACTAATTATTTGTTAGTTACTTACTAAACATTAGTTAAAAGGCAAGTAAAGTTATATTAGATTATCTTTAACTTCTTCATTGATGTTTACGAAAGTTATGCAAAGTTTGTAAAAGATACTTCTTAAATGAGTTACACCACATTTTTTTTTATTTATTTGTATTATTTTCATGCAGTCACATTAATAAATCCACTTTGAAAACTGAGTATTTCCAAGTTGAATTTACACTATTTGTTTGTTTGTTTGTTCTGTACTAAACATTAGTTAAAAGGCAAGTAAAGTTATATTAGATTATCTTTAACTTCTTCATTGATGCTTACGAAAGTAAAAGCAAAAGCAAAGATTATAAAGGATACTTCTTGAATGAGTGACAAAAACAAAAACAAAATTGAAGTTATAATTGTGTATTTTAAGAAACATTAAGTAATTTAGAAAACATCATTTTATACTTTGACTAGTTATTCTACACTTTACCTAATAATTGTATAAAAATGTCGGTTAATGTATGAAATAAACAAATATAATGTGAAGATTATAATTAATTCAAAAATATATTAATTGCTACTTCTAATTATTTTTTTTAAACAAGTTTCTTTTTCTTTGAGTCATAGCAAAATTAATTCTCATTTGTATTTTTTTTTTAACTGGAGTTCATATCATTCCAAACATTAATATAAAATGTAATAAGTAAAATAAAAAACAAAAATCATCAATAGAATGTGCCAAGGTTTCGCGCATCCGCTTTTAAATGCGCCGAAATTCAATTAAAATTTAATAAAATTCTTCGAGTGTCGAGGATTTATCCGCGCTTCTTTATTAAACCAAAATCACTTCTGCTCAACTCTCGTTCATTCGTTCATTCCATCCTATCCTTCCCTAAGGCTATACCTATCTCACTTTTTCTCTCCCATTTTCTCTTTTTTTCTTCTTCCTAATTTCCTTCTCGTAGTTCGTCGGAGTTGATAATTGAATTGCGAATTACTTGGATTAGTTCCCTCATTACGGCTTGTCAATATAAACTCGAGCTGATTCACTTAAATGCAAGGCTTTTACTGTTGCAATCAATGCGGAGAATTAGATACAATCATTTTATTCCGATACAAAAACAACGTTTAGCTTCTACTTCTCTCGAAACTAATCAATTACGTGCGCACGATTCGCTGTTTTTCTTAATAACAACGTCGAAAAATGTTCGTTAAATTAAAAGGATTAATTAACGTGATTTAAAAGCAATTAATTATATTTAGATATCAAATCTGCGCGCGATATTCTCAGTTGCAGACAATAATTAGTGATTAATTATCTACATAACTATTTGATGCTGATAGATCAAAGGCGGCTTTAATTAGGTAGGTTAGCTTTAGCAATCGAGCGAGACGATTGTCGTGTATTTATATTGCTTTGTTTATCCTCATATGAACTATTGCGTTTGTAGATTTGGGCCGGATTATAATTAAGCTTTGTCTATCTCTAAATCCCATGAGGTAGTTCCTAACTTATACAGCATTGAAATTCAATAGTTTCTTTACTAAAATCAGTGTCTTATTATAAACATAAGATTTAAATACAATGTAAATTATACAACATTGATGAAATCTATAATACTTTTTACTATTATAATTAAAGTACAATTACATAATTTTCACTATACTTGAAATTCAACAGCTTTTTTTATTAAACTTAAGGACTTGAAAAATTTCCTTATTTCCATTAATTACATAAGGCAATAAGTTATGTTATAAATAAGATATTCTAAGTTATACAAAATTCCAATTTAAAAGTTTTTTTTTAAACTAAAATCAAGGATTAAAAATACATAAGACAATAAGATATTCTTATAAACATAAAAGTAAATCACTAGTTTCTTTATTAAAATCAAAGAATTGTAATATTTGATTAGCTTCATCATTTACATAAGATTGTGTATTTGTGTTTGGTTTCTCGGTGTTCAATACACAAGAAGTTTGGTCGCATTGCTGACAACATAGTTGAATCAGGTAAACCGCAAAGAGACGTCTGTATTTGACTTAATTAGTCGTGTATTGACGAGATTTGATTGATTCACAAAACAGTTATTAATTTATTGAATCTAAATTTATTGTTTAATATTTGACAATAAGAAATAAACCATGAAATAATTATGACCATAATAAAAAATAATTTTATAGTGAATTGATATAGAATTTATGAAATTTACTTAATAAAAATGTCATTATCTCATTCATTCATTGAGTTTAAATATTCAAATTTTCATACTTCATTTTATTATTACCTACTGTTATTTTCGGTTTGATGCATTTCTCTTTTTATTTATTTTTTTTCCATATTTTTAGCATTTAAATTGGAGAAAATTGATTAATTTTCAGTATCTATGAAATCAACATATTTTCATATTATTTTCTCATAATTTACCAAGAAAATCTCATAGCAAATCTAAAGACAAAGAGAATTGATTTCATTAAATCCTTAAAATAAATTAATTATATTGAAATCAGTTTAAAAAATCTAAAAGTTTTCAAGTTTTCAGTATTTTTATACTAAGAGCACAAATTTTATAAAAACGAAGAATTACATAAAAATAGTTTAATTGTAACATATTCTGGTCAATAAATATGTTTAAATAAAAAAATACTTTAAAACAGAAATCAAATCCATAATTATATCAAAATAGTAACCCTTTCGCACATATTGTGGCCAATAAATATGTTTAAATAAAAATTGTAAAACAAATCCATAATTTCAGAATTACTTTTCTTCAATTTCCAATGATATTAAATATAAAATCAACATATTTAGTAAAAAAAAAATTAAAGAAAAGGTGAATTGATTCAATTTAATTCAATTGTTAAAATAAAATTAATAACTTTAAATGAGTATTGAAAATGTTGACTACAGTTTTCCAATTTTAATATTAGTACACTTCAAAATTTTATGTAATAATTACATCAAAATAGTTTTATTGTAACACATTCTGACCAATAAATATGTTTAAATATAAAAAATGATAGAAATGAATCAAACTTTCGGAATTGCTTTTCTTTAATTTTCAATGAAATTACATTATTTATTATTACATAATGTAATTAATAAAAAAGTTAACAATAATTACTTTTATCAAATAAAATTTATTAAAGACTTCAAAAAAGGGCACTGTTTTTTTTAGTTATTATTATCTAAATCAATAAATTGTGTTAATATTATCACTTTTATTAAATGTATTTTACTTTGCATTTTTTTTATAAATAAGAAAATGAAACAATAAATAAATAACTTATTGATAAAAAGTAATTATCTGCAAGAGTTAAAAATTTATCAAATAAATCAAAATAATTGTACAATAATGTTTCTTTGTTTAATTTAATTATAATATTGTTTTATGTATGCTCAAAATGATTGAAAAAATGACAAAGGATAGAAATGATATTGCGAGTAACAACAAAATGAAATAATTGATTTTCATATAAAGAGAATAGAAAAACAGTGTATTTAATTGAAAGCATTGAATAAATGATGAAGGGCTTTATGAATGGGGCTTTAATTTTCGGCTCGAAATATGTGTGTGTGTGTGTGTTTTCCATTCGATGTGCGGGCTTTGTCCAATTAGACTCTTCCGACAAATGATTGGCAGAAATTCTATAATTAACGTCGCATCCGGGTTTTCGGGCCGTGACTAACACCGTAAATAATGACACGACAATATTCTTTGCAGCCGTCCTTGCAAGACTGCACTGCGTATACGTATACACACTAATACATGAAACGTACACGCGATTGTTTGTACGTATACGTGTGTGTGTGGACATGGGGGTAGTTTGTAGTGAGCGTGTGTGTGGGTTTGTTGTACAAGGGTGGAAACCGCAGTAACATGACTGTTTCCAATTAAAACGAAATGTCGTGAGGGTTGGCGGTTAGGCATGTGTGTCGCTATAACCGGATTAGTTTCGATTTCACGAATACTGTGCCACGTAATTATATGATTTATTTACGGGGGCGGGCGAGAGTTATCAAAGATTGTGGTTGAAGAAGGCGGTGGAAGCATACGCATTTGTAAGAGACACGTGCCATTATATAACCGAGGAACAGATTGGCCGTTTCGGAAATTAAGCTCTCGCGCTTACATCACTTTAACGGGCGGAATTAAATTTCCTGCCCGTGAAAGATGCAGCAGCCCAGTTACTTATTTTTTTTTTTGTGATAACAAAGCTTCTCCATCCCCCAAATTTCGATCAATTTGTTTCCTTGATGAAAAAAAAAAAAAGTGGACAGAAGAAGAAAGTTGTCCCACCAATCTACCCTCTTCCTTATCTTCGTTTTTTTTTTTCCATTCCATTCTTCTGGTTCCCTATTGAATCGGGGCCGAAAACGACCTCCGACAAAACCACCCCTAACAAAAATCGCCTAATAAATGCTCTGCGCCGTTTTGCTCTGCGGAATATCAATTCGTCGCCGCAGTCGCGCATTTCGAAACTTATTACGGCCGAATATTCATTCATTCGTTCGTTCATGCTTGTTACAGATGTTATCATCCGGTGATGGGGGAATCCCCCGTCCTTTTGTGAGATTTCGAGCACCCTCCGGCGGGGGGTGCTACGTGTTATTTGTGTGTTAGGCACATAAATGACAAGACGAACCGCGGGGGTTCCTCGCACATTATCGGCCCTGCCTCTGACGCCATGCCCTACGTTCATTTCCGGTCCTTCTGCGCTTCCATTCCGTTTACTCCCTACATCTTCCTCTCTCTCTCGAATACATACACACACATACATACAGAAACGCTACCCTTCGCAGCACGAATTACGGCCCAGAATTCAATTGAACGCGACGTGATGTGTTCATTATCTCATTATGATTCCTCGCAAATCATTGCAAACCGGAAAATCATCTCACAACTCGGATATAACCAGAAGACTGTATCACATACCAAAAAATACACAATTCTACAACTGCAATCATTTTAGCAAAATAATAGGTTCTTATTATAATAATATAATCGAAACTAATTGGTACATTTTATGAAACTATTGAAAAAGATGTATTCCTTTTGCAGCAAGCAGTTAATCATTTCACCTTTTTAAAGTGAATAAAATATACATTGTGTTCTTATTTAAAAAAATACATATTTTTGTAATTTTTAATAAATAAAAAATAAATAAATTATGTGCCCTTCCAAAATTTAAATATCTCACATTATCCCTATTCCAATACCTAATGTCCTTCGATTGATACCCACTTGTTCCACCTCTGCTGCTTTTTTTTTGTTCCTCTTATTACATTGCTATATGTATTTTTTTTTTTATTGTTCTTTGATTAAATTATGTTCCCAGGCGGAAAGACCTTTGGTCTATTAATATATATTTTTTATTTTTTTTTTATTTATGTTTGATTTATTTTCTCTTTGTTTTGAGAATTGTTATTATTATCATTTATTTATAGAATGTATTCTTTTTTTTTATTGATGTCTGGCCAATAAATTATTATTATTAAATAAAATAAGTAACAAAAACTTTAATAATTATAATTAATAAATCAATATCATTTCACTATTTTATGATATTTGGTTTTAATATTTCTAACATTTTAAATTAGTAAGTTTAGCAATGATTATAAAATCATGCAATTAATAATATTATTTTCATTTTCATTCTTATTATTTCTTCCAATTTCTACTAATATTTTGTTCTTCTTTATAATTTGTTTCATCCCTGTCCAATGAACTTTTATATACTTGAGTTTAGTCCAATATTTAATTAAATTTTAGTATTGTAGATATAAAATATATTAAAATATTTCATCTTTATTTTACAACAAAACAGACAAATATTCACAAATTATCAAAAGAAAATACACATTTTTATTCAACTAGAAGAGGTTATAAACTTTTCAAGTACAGGTAGCCCAGGTTTCTACAAAAGCCGTCGCAAAACGAATCGGCGTAAAATGAACAATTACTTACAATGAGGTAACTATAGGGTTTAGTTATATATAAGTGTAAAATCAGCAATTAATAAGCGTTATTTCGTAGCGGCGCTATTGTGAATCGGCGTAAATCGAACCGGCGCAAAACGAAGTTTACCAGTATTTATAAATATATTTAGGAAACTAATTGAAAGAAAACGTAAAAATAAATTTCCAATTTATTCAAAATTCTATATAATTGTGCTAAAACAAATATCTTGTTTTAATTTCGATCATTTTCAAAGCGTTAGGTAATTTAACAAATTAATATTATCAAACCATTAAGTGACAGGCAAATCTATAAATATTCATTCAACTTTTAAATATTTATACAATAAGTTAAAAATTTATGTAAATTATTACTTTAACTTCGAATTATTCATATAACAATTACAGATATAATTTCTATTGAATACTAAGAAATTTATGAATTAAAATTATATTTTTTTGATCAATTATAATAAATTAAAGAAAAAGAAAACTATAGTCTTTCATTCATAAACATTTATTCGATAATATAAGTATTAATATAATGTTGATTGAAATTTTTATTAAAGAAATTATTTATTTCAGCTATCTATTTTACATAAAATAATAAACTGAACAATTACAAAATAAAAATATTTTTTTTTTATTGTCTTAAGTTTTTCAATAGTAATTCAGTAATTACATTTATTAAGAAAAAGTATTTATTAATTATCAACATATTTAAAACAAAGTAATTAATTATAATTTACAAAATTATTGGTCGTTCAGTTTTTTACTGCTATCAGTGAAATTGAAATTTAATGCATTTCTAATAGGATAATTAAAGTTTTGAGATTAAAAGTATGTACGTTTATAAATTTAATATTAATAAAAAGTTTTCATGTTTTAACAAAGTTTGCGATTGCTTACGGTGATAAATATTTACTATATAATTCGATGGAATATGTATGGGATGCAAATGTGACAGAAGTCGTTTCGAATTCAGTTCAGATGAACCGTATGGAATGAGACGCGTCTACAATGCCGAAGAGATATTGTTTTCATCCTCCTCGTCTCTTTATAAATATTTTTTTCTTCCTATCTTTGGGATACGAATGAGAAAGGTGCAATGGAATGGAATGGGACGGATTGTCTGTTTGAAACTGAACAGACATTATGTTCCCACCGTTAAAGGCGTCACAAAGTGGAAACATCTGAGAGTTCATTCCGGTCCTCTTTATCAAGTATTTGTCGAGAGGGTCTGAAGGGCTCTACATCGACAACACCGACGAACGTTATTACGGATGACACTGATGTATGCAAACACCTACCACTTCACTCCACCTCATCCTCATCCATGCACATTCAATTTCGCGTTATGCTAAAGCCCAAAAAGCCGGAATCGAATTGCCAATTAAACCAGAAGATGAAATCAACAAAACAACATCAAAAAAAATATATATATGAGAAACGCGAAGCCAATCCGCAAGATACGCAACTTATTCATCAGCTCCGATTGTTCCCCTCTAAATCTATAACAGTTTTAAATCCTCACCCCAAACACTGAATGAATATTGGATCTTATTTACTCCGAGGTGGAGAGGAAAATCAAATCTCCCGCGTTTCCATTTGAACACAAAAGCCGGAGCTTATTCCAACCCTCTGCCTCCAAATTAAACCTCCATATCTGTTTGCACGCAAACTAAACCAATTTTATTATTTCGCCAAAAAAAAAATCATATCTTATTTGAATATTTACACATATATAAAACACGAATCAAATAACTAATCGAATTTTCTGTTTCTTTACAAATCTCTGTTTTTGCAACATAAAAATTATGTTATTGAATATTTCCAAAGATACAAAGATTCAAATCAAATATCTAATCGAATTTTCGACTGAGGAAAACTTTATTTCAGAATTTTTGTGTAAGAAAAGTCCGTTTCTGTTTCTTTACAAATCTCTGTTTTTGCAACATAAAAATTATGTTATTGAATATTTACAAAGATACAAAGATTCAAATCAAATATCTAATCCAATTTTCGATTGAGGAAAACTTTATTTCTGAATTTCTGTGTAAGAGAAGTCCGTTTCTGTTTCGTCTAAATATTTTATTAAAAGTAAGACTCTGAGAAAGCCGCACGTCTTGCCACAAAGCCACATCCTCTAGTGACTTCAGGACGATGCAGTTTATATAAGGAAATGCCTTCTTTCTTTGATAGAAACATCTATATACATATGATTGACACATCTTTTGCTGTTATTTACGTCTTTCTGATACACTTTTATCAAAATATGAATACAAACATATTTTGTTCATTATTTCTCATTGTGGACAAAAAAAAGAGACATTAGTTATTAAATTAGAAACATATAAAAATCAATAAAATTTCAATATTGTTAATAATACACATATTTTGGTAATTATTAATAAATTTAAAACAAATTGATGTAATTTTTCATTATTTATCAAAGAAAAATTACTAAATGAATTGTGGACAAAAAAGAAAAATTCTTAATTAATTAACTATAAATAGAATAATACAGATTATTAGTAAATTTAGGACTAATTATTGTAATTTTTTCATTATTTATGAAACAATAATTATTAAATGTATTTGTGGACAATTGTGGACCAAAAAAGAGAAATTAGTAATTAAACTGAAAACATATAAAAATTAATGAAATTTTGTTGAAATATTGTTAATTAATAAACTAATAATGGAATAATACACGTATTTTGGTGATTATTAAAAATTTAAGACAAATTGATGAAATTTTTCATTATTAATCAAAGAAAAATTATTAAATGTATTTGTGGACAATTGTGGACAAAAAAGTAAAATTAGTAATTAATTAACTATAAATAGAATAATATATTTATTTTGATGATTATTAGTAATTATAAGACAAATTGATCAAATTTTTCATTATTTATCAAAGAAAAATTACTAAATGCATTTGTGGACAATTGTGGACAAAAACCAATGAAATTTCAATATTGTTAATTATTAAACGATTAATAGACGTATTTTAATGATTATTAGTAAATTTAAGTCAAATTGATGTAATTTTTCATTATTAATCGAAGAAAAATTGCTAAATGTATTTGTGGACAATTGTGGACAAAAAAGTGAAATTAGTAATTAACTAACTATAAATAGAATAATACTTTATTTTGGTGATTATTAGTAAATTTAAGACAAATTGATGACATTTTTCATTATTTATCAAAGAAAAATTACTAAATGTATTTGTGGACAATTTTGGACAAAAAATAGAGAAATTAGTAAATAAATTAGAAACATATAAAAATCAATGAAATTTCAATATTGTTAATTTATAAACGATTAATAGAATAATACACGTATTTTGGTGATTACAAAGACAAATTGATGAAATTTTTATTAATTGTTTTAAATATATATTTTTTAACCATTTGTAATTTTTCTTAATTATTTTTTTTAGAATTTATTAGCTTTTCATTTTTTTTTTATAAATATTAAACAACTAATATTAAATATTTTAAAACTTTCTTTTTAATAATATTGAGTACAAAATTGTTGGTGTAATTTTTATTCACTTTTGTTGTGCAATTTATATGAGAATTAAAGCATTGTAAGTCTTCAAAAAACCATATAAAATCATAATTAAAAAAAATAACATCGACCCGGCGAATCCGCACGAGAACATTTCCTCAATTAGATAGGGATGTGCGGTTACGTAAGACTATGCAAATGATTGGTTTGTCGAGGCGCAAGGCTACGCGATTCTAAATATAATGAAAGCAATTTATTCGCATCAAAGAGATCGCAATGATTATCTTAATTGTATTTAGTTGTTACTTATTTTTTGACCAAAATCGCACGAAACATAAACGACTTTATATTTATACTTGTATACGTTTAACTTACTTTAAAATACGTAAGTTTCATGTCAAAGGTCACTTTAATTAAAATTCTGAAAAAAATCTGTTCTGAAGGACGTAGGTTTTGCAGCAATGTTTGTATTGATTAAAAGAAATATAGTGAATTGTTATTTCTCATAAATGAAGCAAATATTCTTGAAATTTCTTAAATTTGATTCATAAAGTAGTTAATTATATCTACTAATAGATTTGATTGTTGGGATTAAAATTATTGAAGTTAAATAAAAACTTGTGACTGATTTTCTTTAATTTTGTTATAGTTTTGTACTATATCTATAATGTTGTGTAAAAACTGTAATTAAATTTCTTTGTTGAAAAGTAATACATGAGAATGGCACTTTTCTAAGCACGTGTCAGGAAATGTAGGGAGAAAGTTGTATCGAGTCGCGTATATATTGGATTTAATTAAAGTTCAAAGAGCTTCGAAGCAACTGGAAGCTTTAGCAAAAGCCTCCATTGAGCAATGCTTACGTAAGAAACGCATTGATTGCGAGTGCAGCGCAATAGAAGAGGTGGTGGTAGTAGAGTCTGGAGTTTACACAAAGAAATTAATAATTGACTTTGCGAGAAAGTTTTCAGCATTGTGTCCCCATTGTCCCACGTAATGAACGTTTGCGTTCATTAAGAGGCGTTTAATAAAGTTTGCAGATTGAAACAGAATTCCCTGTTCTTCAATCATTCTTGCTTGCATAATCGGGGATCGACTTGGCCTAATCTTCGTTAGTTATTAGAAACGGTAGAGTCGATTATCGTCGACCATGAAGAAGCTCGTTGATGTGTGTGTTAATTATAGAGCGTAGTTGTGTGGATGTGTATGTATTTGAGGTGCACTCCAAACTAGCGTGTAAGTCAGATCATATGTATGTAATTTGAAACACCAGTCGAGCGTATATTTACGCCAATAGACCGCATTGAATGATGACCATAGGGAATTTGCTACACCTCCAGCAATTCGCATTCAACACCACCATTAATATTTTTGATCATCATTCACTCAACGATTAGTGATTGCATTACAACCCTCTACACGCTTCATCAAAGACAAAGTAAAATAATTAAAAAAAAAATCAAACAGGAAAAGAGAATTTAATTTAATAACTTCCAATTATTTACTATAAGAAATAACGTAAAAAAAATAATAAAAATTGAAATATTTTAGTTACTCAATTTTTT
Organism: Nicrophorus vespilloides; assembly: GCF_001412225.1. Classification (NCBI taxonomy): domain Eukaryota; kingdom Metazoa; phylum Arthropoda; class Insecta; order Coleoptera; family Silphidae; genus Nicrophorus; species Nicrophorus vespilloides. Next base: position 278,606 of record NW_017098258.1, read on the forward strand.
TTATATATATTTAAACGTTACATGTAATGCCATTAACCCCTTTTGAATAATGCACATAAAATTATATTTCCGACGGGGTTTTCGAAATAAACAACAATCTGATGTTGGCGGAATCATTCATCAAGCCTTTCCATTCCCCATCCGAAAACCCGCGTGGCTTTCGTTAATTTATTATACGCCATCAGACACTTTTTTATTTTCACCCATACTGTCCCGTTGTTTGTTACTATACCCCCTTGTCCGCGTTTTTTTCTGTTCATTGTACAGTTTTGGTGGCACTACAAAATAATTTCGAAAATGAATTTGCATTCTGAATGGATATATCACATTCCTCTGGATGAGCTCCAGCCGCCGCTGAGACGCGCTGCTGCATTAGTCTTGCATGGATTAGCGGACCGAGTGTATTGTCTCATCTCTCTTAAGACGAATGGTGAAGCCTGGAACCGAAGAACAGCTCTTCGTTGTCGAGCGAGCATAAATTTAAGTTACTTCATACAGTATTTCGAAGTTCTCGTGGTGAAAACTTTTATAAGTTTAATTTCATATCTTTATATTTTACATTTTTTTTAATGTGATATTTGTACTAATATGCTTTTGTATGTATGGCATGTAAAATGTTTTCCATTACTACTTTTAAGTTTTTCCTATATGTATATGTTTTTGCATTACAAATACGTTTATCCCTTGGTTTATCTATAGGTATTTTAGGATATTTTCTTTAATATTTGTTATTAACATACTTTTCCCTATATTTTTTTCATTTTACATACTTTGCTCTATTTTTATTATTTTACAATATTTTCTATACTTTTTCTTTTATATATTTTTCAATTGTTGGTATGTTTCTATAGTTTTGACATTTGATACATTTTCTCTATTTTTATTGTTATTTCACATACTTTTCCCTATATTTTTGGTACTTTTATATTTTTTGGTACTTGAAAACTTTTCTTTATTTATTTTTATATTACAGACATTTCCCAATATTTTGGGCATTTTACATTTATCTATATTTTCTATTGCATTTTACACATTTTTCTCTATTTTCATACTTTTCTATATTTTTTTTGTATTTTTCATACAATTCTTTAAGTTTTGATTTTTTACATAATTTTCTCTATTTTTTGTATTTGAAAACTTTTCTCTATTTATTTTTATATTACAGACATTTCCCAATATTTTAACTTTTACATACATTTCTCTATATTTTCTATTGCATTTTACACATTTTTCTCTATTTTCATTGGTATATTACATACTTTTCCTTATATTTTTAGCATTTAACATATTTTTCTATTTTTTTTTAATTTTTCATACAATTCTTTAAGTTTTGATTTTTTACATAATTTTCTGAATTTTTATTGGTATTTTACTTAAATTTTTCTATATTTTTGGGAGTTTAAATACTTTCCTGTATATTTTGATATTTGATATACGTTTCTATTTATTTTACTTACTTTTCCTTACCTTTTTTTTTGTATTTGAGCAATTTTCTCTATTATTTATTTAACTAATTTTATTAGCAATTCAAGGAATACTTTTACTTATATTTTTAACAATAGAAAAAAGGATACATTTCTATATTTTTGGTATTTGAAAAACTTTTCTTTATTTATTTACTGTTTTCTGTATTATGGACATTTATCTATATTTTTGTATTTTGAAAAACTTCTTTTTTTTTGTATTTTACATAAAAAAATAGGTTTTGATTTCTTAGATATTTCTCTTATTATTATTTGTATTTACATAAATTTTCCTAAGTTCAGTAAATTATTTAATTCTAAGAAGAAAATTAGAACATAGAAACTATGGTTAACATTCCTTTCCAAATTGTATAAATATTTTTATTATTAAGAAAACAGTTTGAATTTCTTTTTGAGCAAAAGAAACTTTATTTGATCATAATTAATGTTATGATTTTCTTCCCTAAATATTTCTACTCTAAATAATTAAAATTTCATAAAGTTGCATCAACGCATTTTATAAACTTTAAGAGAAAAACATCAGAAATACTTTTTTTTCTGTATGCAATTAATTATAAATTTTGTTGCTCGGTAGTGCTTTCCGGTTCCTTTGAGACCGCGCTAATTTCCATTAAGGACCTGTCTCGCGTTTTGAACCATTAAACATTTAAGACGTAATTAGTTAGGAGAGAGAGAGAGAGCGAACGCTAATAGAGTTTGCACTAACAATATCGACGTTATCAAACCTTGATTGACTCGCAGCGTTAATTTCTTTCGAAGGTGAACATCGTTAATATGTAAATCATTCTCTTTTCATTTACTTTTTTTCCCTTCTGTCGCCGTCGACATCAAATTACCCTTATTTAGGCTTTCACGAAACCCATTCTGTTACGTGACAATCCGCCACCTGGTAAAGGTGAGACCCCACAACCATATATCAACCAAAACGTAAGATCGCAATCGCCTAGCTCTCATATTTATGTTATGATAACGTTTGATTAATTCACCCCCCTTTTTTTGCATATACTTAAAGCTAATAATTATCCAGAAAATGGTCATTAGCACACTTCATGTTCAAGGTGTATTACCGACACTTTTTTAAATTACATTTTTTTGTCCCCTTTACATAAACCGTTAATTCCTACCTCATTCACAATAATAATTGTAATTTTCATTCAACCTAAAAAAAAAGCAAATTCATACTTTAATTATGTAGAATAAAACCTATTTATATTTTATGAAAGAAAAGCTATTAAAAAAATAGATTAAAATTTGATCTTTGATAATAATTATCAAGAAATACTTATTTTTTAACATGTATTATCACTAGTTAATTAGACAAATCAATTCAATATATTTTTTTTATAAACCAAATCGAAACAATAAACGTTTACCATTATTTTATGTCCATCTTTCCCGAATAAAACGATTCGATCATTATTTATTGCAACGATAATGGAAGAATATTTCGATACGAATATTGCAATGATAATGTAAGAATGTTACAATGGTAATGGAAGAAATCGTTAAAAATAATAAGCAATTTCGGTTGACTTCTGCACGTCGCATTTGCGTTACGACGTAATAAACATGGAAGGATGAAACGGACTTTCTTGTTTCGCCCAATATTCACGGATGGATGTTTAATGCAATAACGACGATAAAATTCTATCTGTCCAGAGTTCTTTCCTCTACTTCTTATTGTCCTTTTTTTTCCCTTATATCTTTTACTTTTATGTCCCAACTTACGAACCATGGCACAGTCAGTCCACAGTATATAGTATAGAACTGCACCCGGAAACTGGATCCATCAAAGCCACGAAAGGAACGGACAAATAAATAAATCTGACAAAGGGACTGACTATAACGAGATTTCTTCCTATTGATTTCACTTTATTTACTATTTATTTATGCAATTAATTTCGTATGCTGTATTCAATTGTACTATATTTGCACGCTTAATATTTAGAAGGAAAAAAAAACAATGACCGAAAGATTTTTTTTTTAAATCTACATCGTTATTATTGATATTTAATATCGTCGACAATTGTAATGTTTTGTTAATTGAAATTGTCTTTGCTGACAATAAGTTTAATAGATTGTAAATAAAAAAAAATGATATTTAAGTTCCACTTTTCTTCTATAATTTTGTAAGTTTTGCAACGTAATTATTAACCATTAAGTAATTGTGATTTTTTGATAAAGTTATGTAAAATATAATTATTATATAATATTTTTATTAGCAATTTTGTATTCAGAATGCTGTATTTTTTTTTATTTAAAATTGAATTTTATTGAACCACAAGCAAAAAATTTGGAAAACAATTAAATTTTGCAGAATCTTCTTGAAACGTCCACTCTTTCTGACTGAAATGTTTGGTTTTCCACGGCTTCAGAGCACCTTTCATAACTTCGCACCAATGGAGAGCGACAACGACCGTCACAGCCTCCCAAACTACCACAAACGGTGGTACTTCACTTCTTGTGGTCATTTGGATGTCTAAATTTTCGTTTGATCTCTCTTCTAAGTAAATTCGATTATTTTTGTTGTTTACGAAATTTTTCTCATCCGGCAAGACGGTATTTGGCAATTAGCTGCGTTCGTGCAAGGTGTGATTCTGTCCTTTTTGGAACTTTTAGGGCTTTGAGTTTAATTTGGAGTATTTGTTATATGATTATTTTCGATAAGTTCAGCTGAGAAGACTGAATGGCTGTCTTTTACTGCGTCGCGGATTTCATTCAATTCGAGCCTTAAATTTCTGAACCACTTCAACCACAGATTTAGTTTTTTTCCAACCACCAAAATAGCATTTTGTAACACAACTAGCTTCGTTATAACGTGTTATATTTCGAAACACGAAAGATTTATTCACATCAAGGTGTTCTAGAGCTCTAACAATAGCCACTTTTGGTTTTCAGCTCAAATATTGGGCTATCACACTATAACGTTTGAATTCCATCACTAATAACTTTTTTTTTTTCAAAAAACTGAGATGCAAATGCTTCCGCAGTCTTATCGGCTATCATTAGGAAAAATATGGACAAAACATTGCCAACGGTTCAAAAGTTATAGCAGTTTTAAGCAGTATAAATAATAGTTACCAAAATGGGACAAAAAAAATTATATAAACGGATTTGGTGCTAAAAATCAATAATATATTAATGATATTTCGTTCTTTCGATAATTCCGGGGCTAAAAAGCTGATCATCAAATAATTTGCGCGAAATCCCCTTAATCCGTTCTATAAACAGGGTTGGAAATCGGCAATGCCGAACCGTCAAAGCGAGCCATAAAAATCCGCATAACGCATAAATGTTTGATTTATACACATAATACGTTACAGAGTTCTATGGGATTTGCGCCCTTTCTGTGTCCCTTCGTCCTCCCCCCAAAAGCAAATAATACAAAAAAAAAACAAGCTTTTCTCTGTGTATATGCGGATATATATATCCGTGTGTGCGGTATAAAGTCCCACATTGTGTTGAACAAATAGCAGGGATCAATGCGATGCGACAGCTCCATAAAAATAGATCTGAACATCTCAATATATATATAGAAAGAGGGGAGGAACTATTTAAATTCGCGTATTTCATTTTGGTCGTGTGTTCGTGTTTTATTGATGGTGTGAGAGAGAGAGAGGAAGCAAAAGTTTCGTTCGTAGCGCGAAAGAATTAGCGTTAAATCCTGGCCACCAAAGGGCGGTAATTAAATAAGGTATTATAGGTTTCGGCTGTAAGCCACGTAGATTACAAGGGTTGCTTTAATTGCGCAACACAGCTGCGGAGAGGCCCAAATGGACCAAAAGCAAAACGAACGACGGACGACCGAACAATAAAAAAAAAGAAGAGAGAAAATGTGTGCGAAATAGAGGTGGAACAAATCGGAGCTTTTTCACTGTGCGAACTTGGGGATTGGACATTATTAAATCCTTACAAAACTTAAAAATTTGTAACGAACTTAACGAATTTGTAACATTTTTTTCTACATGGACACGTAAAATGTATATATTGTAATGCACATAAATCACCAATAATCAAGTTGCTTTTTGATTATATGAATGTTTGAATTCTTGGTTCAATGAAGAACGATCAAACAATGAAAAAGAGAGAAAAAGTGTGTGAAATGAAGGTGGTACAAATCGGAGCTTTTTCACTCTGCGAATTCTGGGTTTGGACAGTATGAAATACTTTTGTATCAGGGATTCCCAACCTTTTTTTCTACATTGACCCTTAAAATTTGTATATTTTAATGCACACAAATCAGCAATAATTAAGTTGCTGTTCGATTATTTGAATGATTGCTTTCTTGATTCAATCAATTATGATGTTGTAAGTTTATCAATTTCTGAAAAAAACTCTATTACAGAATTAAAGATTGCAATGAAACTTTACAAACAATTGCCTTTTGACAACCAGTTTCGACAGATTAGGCAATTGGATTATTTCTTTTATTTAAAATCGTTTTACATTTAGATTTTATGCGTTTTCATCGCATTTTTTACAACTTACAAGAGTTTACAGTCATTTGACCGCGCGTGGTAGGTTTAGTCTTAAGGACTCATCTGAAAGTCTATTTGTAGCAAAATTTCCTCCTAAGGAAAATTTTGTGCTGGTTTTATGGAGAGGAGTGATTTATATAGGTCTATATTGAAGGTTCTCTTTCTATATTTCTATGAGATTCAATACTTTTCACTTCATTAAGTCTATAATTAAAGTTCTTGGACTATCACTATTGCAAGAAAATGATTTTTTTTCGAGTCTCGAACGAATAATTCCCGGATATCAATACTTAATATTAATCAAAATTCCCGGGAAATTTGTCCCGGAAATTCCCGGTTCAGCAACCCTATAGTATGGAGTAGTGAGAAAACTGTTATAGATTTCATTATTTCTTTTTCTTCAAGTTCCCTTGAGTTCTATAGACTTTTCCAAACTCCACTTGAACTCTAATAAATTAATTAAAATAAATATTGTATGTCATAATGTAATATATGAATATGGGAAAACTCATTTAGTATATTGAAATTTTGCATTTCGATTAAAATGTAATGTTATTAATATTATCATCATCGTTTCGGAGCATTAAGGAAATGAAGTCATTATGTCGGTCCGGATATTGCAAAAAAAAAAATTGTTCGCCGTGTCCCGATTTATGGAATTGAATATTCGCTTCAAACCCTACACACCTACATACATATATATCGACACACAGATGGAGCCTTTAAAATCCTTTGGATCGCTTGCATACGGATTCGAATCCTATTATAAATACATATATTTAACATGTAAATGCGAAATAGAATAAAAAAAAATAAAGGATAGAAATTCGATGCACCGCGAAAGGACGGAAACACGGGCACGGAATGCGCGACCCACGTTTTACATCCTTTCTGCTTTTATAGTGACAGAGACGCGTCTCCTTTGTCCTTCCACGCGTCCTAGAATGAAATGTATATTTACGATGAGAGATTTACGAAAGCATTTCTCACATTCCCAATCGGTTTCTTTGAACCTGCTACATTTCTTACACAGATTTAAGACTATGCAATACTGTGTCAACATAATCTTACAATAGAGAACATCAACTTATTTAAAATAAATAGATTCAAATGAGCATTAAGATTCATATGTTTTTAGAACATTTAAACTGTCTAATTATATCCAATTCGAAGTAGATTTATGCACCTAAAAAAGTTTGGTTTAATTGAAGAATGAGAATTATCAAATTATGAAACAATTTCATATCAAAAGTAAGTGATTATACAATAAAATTATAATAAATCATCAAAAAAAGGAACGTAATTATTTGAGAATATTTATTGAAAAATGGTAATTTTATAATGATAAATTACAAAAGTAATAGATAATTACTAAAGTAATTACTTGTGAAGTAAAATGTTAATTATATTTACTTGTTGAAATACATCTATCCTCCGATTTAAATGGTAGATAGGTTTCTGAGAAATACGTGTAAATCAAAATTATAACTTTTTGAATGGAAAACAGTGTAAATTGAAAATTATGGAAAAAAATTCATAATTCAAAATTTAAATTTTAATTTAATTTTTAGACCGTGTAAAAGCGAAATCGTGTAAAGAAAGTACCATGTAAATTGAGGCATAAATCTACCATTATAAACACTTTGTGAGAAACGGAAGTACACATAATTTGGCGACTTGCACTTGCAAGCGTTACTGAACAAATTACTTGTGTAATTACGTTACGCATTTTGTTTACATTAAGAATCTTATGTTTTAGAACATTTATATTTGTATGCATGAAACTAGATATATCAAATTCGAAGTCGATTTATATGAAAATTCGCAAATTTCAATAAAAAACGTAATGCCTTTCAAAACTTATGTAATTGCTAAAATAATTACTTGTCAAGTAAAGTGTCAATTACTAGATGAAATACTTTTTTATTCGGAATTTTCTATACATTCTTTTTATAACTTTTACTACGTTTCATTCATTAATAATTGTGAGTATTTCTCAGAGAAATCTTGCTGAATTACTTTGCAATAGTTGTATATACATTTGCCCCGTTTTATACGGTACTTTCTTTACACGGTTCAAAAAAAAACCTATCGCTCGTTTTACGTGCTACTTTTTTCTTACACGCGTTTTCGCTCTTACATGATTTAAAATAACTTAAATTCAAATATAAATGTTTAAAATAAAGCCAAAATGAAACATTTTTAGCCTTACAAAACTTATGTAATTGCTAAAGTAATTACTTGTCAAATATAGTGACAATTAATAGATGAAATACTTTTTTATTCGGAATTTTCTACACATTCTTTTTATAACTTTTACTACGTTTAATTCATTAATAATTGTGAGTATTTATGAGAGAAATTTTGCTGAATTCCCTTGCAATAGTTGTATATACATTTGTCCCGTTTTATACAGTACTTTCTTTACATGTTTTCGCATTTACACGGTTCAAAAAAAACGCTCGTTTTGCGCGCTACTTTTTTTTACACGTTTTCGCTCTTACATGACTTAAAATAACTTAAATTCAAATATAAATGTTGAAAATAAAGTCAAAATAAAACATTTTTTTGTATTACAAAACTTATGTAATTGCTAAAGTAATTACTTGTCAAGTAAAGTGTCAATTACTAGATGAAATACTTTTTTATTCGGAATTTTCTACACATTCTTTTTATAACTTTTACTACGTTTCATTCATTAATAATTGTGAGTATTTCTGAGAGAAATCTTTCTGAATTCCTTTGCAATAGTTGTATATACATTTGCCCCGTTTTATACGTTACTTTATTTACACGTTTTCGCATTTACACGGTTCAAAAAAAAAACCTACCGCTCGTTTTACGCGCTACTTTTTTCTTATACACGTTTTCTCTCTTACATGATTTAAAATAACTTAAATTCAAACATAAATGTTGAAAATAAAATCAAAATAAAACATGTTTTTACCTTATAAAACTTATGTAATTCCTAAAGTAATTACTTGTCAAGTAAAGTGTCAATTACTAGATGAAATACTTTTTTATTCGGAATTTTCTACACATTCTTTTTATTTCTTTTACTACGTTTCATTCATTAATAATTGTGATACATGATTTAAAATAACTTAAATTCAAATATAAATGTTAAAAATAAAGTCAAAATGAAACATTTCATTGCCTTTGAAACAAACAACAATGAAGTTATATGCTTTTAACGTTAATTTCTATTTACACATTTTTCTCAAGAGCCTATTTTCTGTGAAAATGGAGGAATATGTGTATATTATTTTTGTTATCAAATTCATGCGTATGCATTTATAAAATACGACTGATTATGTAAATGTTCCATCAATGAATGATGTAAAATTGATAATGTAATTGTAAGAAATCGTGTATAAATAATTGCGTTTAATTGAATGGAAACATTGTGAATTAGTATTGAAACAAGGTAGGTAGTTGGAAATTCCCTCGGCACAACTACTACAACTCGAATATTACCTATTAATAAATACGGGGATTGCAATTGGGGAAACGTTGCGCAAACATCGCAAGATTGAGATGAGGATGAAGGACGAAGCACGGGTGCAATCGATTTGTTTATACATTAATGATGGCATTTCGAAATGGATGTTTCCATGCGCAAATAGTGAACGGCATTTGCATAGGGTCTCGTTTAATTAAACTCGCGCGTCGAGAGTTGAAGAATGCAGCTTGGCGACCGATTGCCGTGTTATTGGCTTGATTGGCCGATCAACCCGCACATCCAATTCGATACGATTTTAAACGGCAACGTTACGTAACAATTCTGCACACATTTTTGGCGCACGTCCGAGAACGGTTTTAATGGTCGAATAAATAATCCGTGGGTGAATTATGTAAATATTTAGGAACAAGTTTATTTATGTGCCACTGTTGCGGTTCACTCACTATATATATATATATACATACATATATGTGTTATATTGTATAATCGTTTTAGTAGACCCAAAACCCCAACATTTTGGCCAATAAAGTGGGGCCGCAGAACTTCAGGCGCATTCAAATATACTCATACAGTCGCAATTTTGTACGTGTACACACACTTCAACACATACGCGTATAGTTTATACATTAAATTTCGCCATTTGCGTTTTCATAATTAAGGTCTAATTTGTTGCGCAAACTTAGTAATTGGACGCGGGGCGCAACGCCCTTCTCGCTACACTTACTTGAAAACTCTACATTTCCTCTCTTTATTTCAACTGCTACGAAATTATACCGAGAATTGTGGTATGAAATTTACTATGCATTAACTTTCATCATAATAGGATAAGCAAAATTAACCTTTAACAAAAAAAAAAGGATAATTTTACAATTTTAAAGACAAATTTTATATTTAACTATTAATTTGACATTAAAAGTAGAATTTTATAATTTTCAGAACAAAGTTTATATTAATAAAAAAAAGTTGATAATTTCAATTCTTTATTTCACTTTAAAGGAAATAATTTTAAAATGTTCATTAACTAATTTGATATTAAAAGCATACATTTATAATTTTTAGGACATACTTAATTTTAATAAAAAAAGTTGATAATTTCAACCATTAATTTCACATTGAAAAGTAATAATTGTAACTATTAATTTGATATTTAATGGATAATTTTACAACTTTTAGAACAAATTTTATATTACTAATGATTTCACGTATTAATTTGTCGTTAAAACGATAATTTTACCATTTTCAGGACTAATTTTCATATTCATAATAAGGTGAAGATTTAAGCTATTAATTTGATATTTAATGAATAATTTAACAACTTTTAGGACAAATTTTTATATTAGTAATGATTTAAAATATTAATTTGTCGTTAAAAGGACAATTTTACAATTGTCAGGACTAATTTTGAGATTCATAAAAAGGTGTTAGTCAATTTTACAACAATTTTTACATTATTAAATTTTAGATTGTTTATTTCCACTAATAAAGTTGAAAGTTAATATATAATACTGGAGAATAATATTATATAATAATGAGAGTGGTAAGATGACTAAATGAAAATGTTACTAAATATTGTTGGTAATCTGTTGGAAAAAGTTCTTCAGCAAAACGACAAATAATAAAAAGCAAGCTATTAATTTTAAATCTAATGGATAATTTTATAACTTTTGGGACAAATTTTATATTAGTAATGATTTCAAGTATTAATTTGTCTTTAAAGGTAAAGATTTAAACTATTAATTTGAAATTTAATAGATAATTTTACAACTCTTATGACAAATTTTATATTAGTAAAGATTTCAATTATTCATTTTAATTTTCATATTCATAAAAAGGTGAAGATTTGAACTATTAATTTGACATTTAATGGAAATTTTACGACTCTTAGGACAAATGTTATATTAGTAATGGTTTCAAGTATTAATTTGACGTTGCAAGGATAATTTTACCATTTTCTAGACTAATTTTCATATTCATAAAAAGGGTAAAAATCCACGTTGATACAAATTACTAGAGAATAATATTACATAATAATGAGAGTGGTAAGATGACTAAATGAAAACGTTACTAAATATTGTTGGTAATCTGTTGGAAAAAGTTGTTCAGCAAAACGACAAATAATAAAAAGCAATCTACGCCGCATTTAAAGCATTTTCCACAAACTTTCCAGTTACATAACAACTTTATAAAATACAGCGCGAAAATGTTTCGTGCACAAAATTTCCAACCCACATGTATATTCGTAACCAGCATCTTTCGCTCTCGTATATTACAAATAAAATAAAAAAAAGGGGTCGGCTAATTCAGCGGAATTTCACACAAAAAAAATGTTTCATAAAAGAAAATAAAAATAGAACACAAAAATATAACGTTGACGCGCCCGCATGTGTATAAATTCGTCCCACATAAAAGATAAATTCCGGTGAGATAATTTCTCTTTTATATTAATTTTAAAATGCGCTTATCGCGTCTTTGGGGGTGGAATGGAGACTACAACGATCTCTCCCTCTCTCTACGGTGTAATTAATTTAATTTAAAACATACAAACAAACGCACGCAGTTTCATATCAGCCCTTGTACCACGAACAAAAACCCGCTGTTCATTAAAAACTCTCCACATTTCTCCCCCAAAAAAAGAAAAACAAACTACAGAAACATATCTTGCTTGACGTTCCATTCGTTTCCTCCCTTATTACACTTCTTGATTTCTGTTTCTCTTTAACGCATCTTCTGTTTCCTGTTTTGCCATTATTTTTTGTCCTTTCCGTCGTGGAAGTCTCTCTATTTAATTAACGTTTTGGGTGGTGATGTATGAACAAGCGCGCGGGTATGATTTTGACATGTTTACGTTCTGGCTGGAAGGATTTTGAGGCAAATGTTGAGGTGGAACCGGGGGCGGTGGACTGGCGGCGATGGTTGGAGGAGTTGGCATTCGCTGCGCCCGAGCCGATGGCTCGAAAGATTCTGGCCTTCCTTCCTCCCCGTCAATATTTGTTTATTACGAGGCAAGGAATGTACAAACAAACAGATTTCAATCGCGCGCGACTCGCTTCCTATTAAACATTCATCGAATTTCCCAAGTTTCGCCCAAAACCCGAACGCTCTCACACATATACGCACACTTTCCATTTCGCAAATATTTATTAAACATATTTGCATATTATTAATTAACTCGCCCGTATTGCAATCAATTCACTTAACATAATTACATTTATTACAAAATATAAAGACTTTTATTTACATTATATTCCAAACTTCTTAACAAGTTTCAGTATTTTTTTTTATTGAAAAAGAAATGATACAAATCCTTTCTCCTTCCTAGAAATTATTACTTTTTTTAACAATTAGTTAAATAGGCTTCATTACTTTTCTCATTTGAAAAAAAAAATACTTTAATTTAAAAATCTTAATAAGCTATGAGGTAAAAACTATACTATTGAACTATAAAAGTGATAGTAAAATCTTACAATTTCTGCTTTATATTCTTCTAAAGTTAAAGATTTCTCTAAAAGATTAATTTACAATCAAATTTTATTTATAAAGTTTTGACATGAAAAAAAAAATCGCTTCATAATATAATTTATATAAATTAATAGATACAAATGTAAACACAAAAGAGATAATCTAAGTTTATCTTAATAATCTATGGTTTCAAATATACTTGAACTTTTGTTGAAGCAACGGTAAAATCCAAAATTTTATAAGATGTCAGTAAATTAAATATTACTTTAAAAGCATTTTATTTTATCAAAGTTTCTCTTAATAATCTAAGGTTTAAAATCTATTGAAAAAAGGTAAAATATATTCTCTGAACTTTACATTTTCAATAAGTTAAATATTTAAAAACTTTGAGTTTTCAGTGGAGTTTTTTTTTCTAAAGACATTTACAGCAATTGTTTATACAAAATCCTCACTATACATAATTACAAATACTTTAAAATTAACTTGTAAATGAATAAATTCGCTAATTTGGATGTTTAAATATGTACATAAAAGATTCGAATAAATAAACTTTATTGATTTGCATTGTACAAAGTGAATCGTTTTGTTCCGAATTAATTTGGTTCTTCTGTGCATGAATAAAATATTACTTATAGACGATGAAAGGACGTTGATAAACCAGTTTTTTTACACTTTTATACGTACTTCAAAAAGAGTTTTAGTAAAGCTTTCAATAAAAATCAATGATTACATCGTTATGTCTTACACATTACATTTCGTAGGTAAATACACATTAAACGAGGTACTTTTAACACAGTTTATGGAATTTTATGTATAAAAGATTTTTAAAGTGTTTATTTATGGAAAAAATAAAAAAAATAATGGATATTAAATATTAATTTGATTGAAACGACAATCAATTTTTATGCTTCATTTTTTTAATGAAAACGAGTGAAGATTTAATAAATTAATATTTATTATTTGTTACATAATAATGATATTACATTTCGAAGGAAAATATACATGGAATAAAGAATTTTAATAATGTTTTTCAATTTGATTATAAAATATTTTGTAAATTGTTGATTTAATGAAAAAAATGAGGAAACAATAGAATGTGTAAAATGTAAAATTAAATGTAAATACACTATTTACTAAATAAAATATAGTAATTCATGAAAAATATGCCTATTTCATAAAGTAATTTAATTTTACACAAGTATTTGTATTATTCAATATTTACTTGATAAGTGTTTACAAATTTAAAGTATAATACATGTTTACTAAATACTAACTTATATCATGTTAAATCCACCCAAATATAAACGATTCTTATATCATTTACATGTAAAATTAAAAATTACTTGTATAAAGACAAGTATTTAATTTAAACTTTTTAAAAACAGTAGATTTTGTATAAATCATCAAATTACATTTAATTATACTTTGTTGTGTGATTCATCCTACGCTGTAATACAAGATCGAGGGTGGATGGTTTTGTCGAAATTAAATAAAGTTCCGGCTAATTCTTCGAACCGCAAGAACCGCAACGCACACACACACAGTTTGACATTAATTGCGTAAACTTTCCACATCATTCGGCTTACTGAGGGTTCCCCGAAACGTCCGTCCTTAACGCACCGATTTTTTTTTCCGTTGTACTCTCGACTCCCTTTACATGCACCTCCAAATGATTTACACTTATGTCTGCTTCTGTGACTCCAATGATTATATGAGACCGTTACCATTCGGGGCCAACTTTTATGGTCGAACATTCGAGAATGGCGAACCTCGATGTGAGAGGTAAGTGCACTTCTGAAGTGTTTTCAAGTTCGAATTGATAGGATAGACAGACAATAAATATCTCTTGCAACGATTATTATTATTGCAAATGATAAATTATTCGACGTTAAAGAATGAATGTTTTTACTTTATCTAAAAATTTTATTATTATTACATATGAAATATTTTTTCTTATATAATTCTATTTCTATCCAATATATGAGTTAAGTTAGTAAATATGTTAGTTTCATTTAGGTTAGGTTTTTATTATAATTTGGTATTGTGAGGTTAGGTTATTGGCAAGATTAGATTAATTTAGGTTAGATTTAGTAATATTAGGTTGATTTGTAGGTTAGCATTTGTAGTTAAGCATTTAGTGCATCATTTACATAGATTTTGCTTTATTAAGTTTGGAAATGTTAGGTTATAATATTTTATGTTAGGATGCAAGGTTAGGTTAGGAAAGCTATTAGGTTAAATTAGGTTAGGTTATTGACAGATGAATAAATATAATGAAGTACTTGATTACATATTTAAAATGATGATTACATTAAGTTTGTTTAGGATTGGTTGGATTATGTTAAATTAAATAAAGATTAGTTAATATGTTACGTAAATTTAGGTTAGGTCAATTTGAGGTTAGGTTACTGACATCTGCATGGATGAATTACATAAAGTACAGTGAATGGCAATATTTTACGGATTAGTTTCATTGTTGCTTCACTTGGGGTTGGTTTTATGTAAACATTTGCTACCCACAATAGTTTCTCTTTTGATGATGTGTGAAGCTTAGCAAAGGGGAAGTATTATGATCAGAATAAATATAAGGGTGGACAGAATGAAATAGATACGATTTCAATCTTTCCAATTTTGATACCAATTAACAATTAGATGGTGGACAGCTCAAAATTAAAGTTTCTGTTATATAATTAATAGTTTTTATATATTGATTCAAAGCTAAATTCATTCATTAAACCAAAAAAAAAACATGTCCAAATATATGGAAGTAAGTATATTCTTGTAATAGCAATGAAAAATGTATAAAGTATTTTAATTCTTTTATATAGCGTCACAAATTATGCTCGAAATTGCGAAATAGATGATAAAAAAGGCATATTTTTTGGTTCCCCTCATGTAAATGTACAGCGAGACGGCTTAATGGAACGAAATTCAATTTAAAAAAATAATAAGTGCGCTGCAATTTACGTTATGAATGTTTCCATTCGAACGCTTGCCTAAAAAAAAACGAAAGCGTTCCCTTTTTGCCGGATTTATACGTAATAAATTAAAGGGCGACGCTAAGTGAAACGATTCACCAGAAATTTCATTAACGCAACCACTCAATCATCTTTAGTGCAAATTGCGAAATGAGCAGTTAGTAAACGAAAAAAATAGGAGAGAGAACATAAATAAAGGGGTGTTTAGTGAGGGGTGGTGGTGCACTTTCGTTAAGGGTCAGTTCACCCTACGGCGTTGTCTAAGTGAGCGGGGCCATCTGGCGTTTCGACGCTGTCCGCCCTCCGGTTACGTAACTTCCGTCACCTTTCAGCTTTTCGATACGAGAGAGCGAAAAAGAGTAAATAAAAATGTGTAGGGTGCCCCAGTTGATTAATAAATGCATGGAAATTGATTTCTGGCAGGTATTAATATTTACGTTGCGATGAAGGAAACGGGTGGTTCTGGCGTTTCGTATGCCATGAGCAGCAGCTCTCGTCGATCGGCGCCAGGTGCTGCACCACCCACGAAACATGATTAATAATTAATCTAATTAGACACGATGATATAATCGATCCGTGACGTCGGGTAAAACGGGCGAAACCTGGCGATTCTGACAGACACTGCAAAAGCGCATTATAATTTAGATTCCTCTTGCATAATAATAACTATTTATTTATAAGGAATTAAGTTCTGTTTTGTGTACCAAATTTGTATTCCTAATATAATAATTATAATTTTCAGTGGATATCAATCAGTGAATGGACCCGAGTGCAAGAAAAATTAAAACAGATTACATCCGTGGGCCCCATGCTATTTTTTATTTGAAGAACTTAAGCAAATTTGAATTTGAGGGCCCCATCAAATTTGCATTTGGGATCTCAGAAAAAGTATTTGTTTCCACTTATCTATATTATCTTTCTTATTTTTTAATCATAGCGTGAGGGCCTTTTTTAAAAACATTTATAATTTGAGAATGGATATCAATCAGTGAATGGACCCGAGTGCAAGAAAAACTAAAAAGATTACATCCGAGGGCCCCATGGTATTTTTTATTTGAAGAACTTAAACATATTTGAATTTGAGGGCCCCATCAAATTTGGAATTGGGATCTCAAAAAAAGCATTTGTTTTCACTTATCTATATTATCTTTCTTCTTTTTTTAATCATAGCATAAGGGCCTTTTTGTAAAAACACTTATAATTTTAAAATTTTACTTTTCATTTTTTGTTATAAATAATTAAACATGTACATTTTGTATATCTAAGATATAATTGAGAAGTATCCTTAGACTTATTTAAATATTGAAGTATGAAGAAAATAATTATTATTTATTTACAAGGAATAAAGTTCAGTTTTGTGTACCAAATTTGTATTCCCTACATAATATATAATTTGCAGTGATGTAACAAGAAGTGAATGGACTCGCGTACAAGGATAGGTAATGGATTATATTTGTCAACTGCATACAAATTTGTATTTGCAGAACTTGAACTAAATTTTAAATGAGGGTCCCATCAAATTTGGATTAGGGACATCAGAAAACGTTTATATCGTAGTTATCAATTATCGATAATTTAAAAATGACTTGTTTTTTTGCATGCGAGCGTGAGGGTCCGTATATCCGCTCTACTACATGACGCATTCATTTATTATTTGTTAATTTTACTTTTCCATTTTTTTTTATATAATAATTATCAGTTTGAAATCATGAAGATTACGTATAACTTAGATATAATTGAGAAATTATAAATATATTTAGACTTTTTTACGTACTGTAATTATTATTATGTGTTCAATAATAATTATTTATTCCTTAGAAATAAAGTTCTGATTTATGTAACAAATTTATATTTCTTACTTACTAATTTGTAGTGACTTAACTAGAAGTGGATGAACCTGCATTCAAGCAAAGCAAACTTTAATTCGAGGGTCCCATTAAATTTGGACGTGGGACCTCAGAAAAAAGTATTTCATCGACAATCAAGAAATTTTTATACATCCGACTGTGAGGGCCCCACGGAACTCCTTTATTACGTCACTTATAATTTGCGTTAATTTGTTATTTGAGCATTATATCTATATCTAAGATATAATTGAGAAGTGATACATTTATTTACATTTATTTAAAAATTGAAGTGTCAGAAAAGCGGAAAAATAATTTTGCTTTAAGGAAAATGCAAAGATTGCGTAAGACAACGGGAACCAAACAAACAATATCAAATATCATAAAGATGCGGCGCACAGTCCACAAGGAACGGAAATTCCGCGAAATTACGTAATACAAAAGGAATATTATTTGCCCCGACGAAATGGCGCGCACAGTTTTTAAGGGTAAGATGGGGGGTTTGGTAGTGGTAGTGGTACGGTAGAGGCGCGGAAAATGGGAAAAAGATTTCCGCTTCCTTTGTGAATCCCCTGGATGCACATTAAATTTTAAATTGATGGAGAAATAAAGGATCTTTTATTCTTCTATCTATATTTGTTTTTTTATTCTCTTCTCTTCTCCATCCCCATCTCCCCCAAAACAAAATAAAATCCCACTTTTGACCCCCCACTGCATATTTTTCCCCGAAATTAATTTAATCACAATATTGTTGATGCTGCTGCTTCCCGAGCTTTGTTTACTCACTCCGTTTTTTTGCGCGATTTTTATATTATTTTCTTCTTTTCGTTTCGTCTCGTTTTGTGCTTTACTTCTATCCTCGCGAATGCAATTAAAATATTTCCGCCGGTGAACGAATGTTTATACACACAAAAAAAAACATCCCCTAATTGCGTACAAAAACAAAACAAAAGGACGTACAAAAGCCGCCCCCTTAGTGTTATAAACGTCGTCCGCACACAACAAGCATCGCAGGAAAAAAGAAAAAAACAAAAACGTGAGAGAAAACAATAACATCGCTGAGAATCGTTTATTACAGCCCTCTATTCTTTTTAAATTATTTTTTATTGATGTATTAATTATCTCTCCTGGCGTTATTAAAAGAAAACTTCCCTTAACAAAAATTTTGCTTTCTTTTTCTCTCCCCTTTTTATTTACTTCATCTTATAGAGACATAATCTCGCCGTTCCATTCCACGTGTTTCGGAGAGATTAAGGGATGCTTTCAATTTTTTTTTCGTCTTTATTTATTTAATGTCTGCGACGTGTATTCTTTTTCTCATCTTCGCTCTTGTTTGAATTGCGTGAGGAGGATGAGGATGAGAAAGAGGATGAAGAAGTAGGCTTCTCCTCCCCTCAAATTGGTTCCAATTAAGCCACATCTCCTCCGAATACCTTCAAGCTTTAATTGACACGACTAATTGTCCCAATGCGCGCCGCAGACGCCAGTCCACAGAGCCAAACGGTCTTTCCAAAATGGAACAGTTTTATTTATATATGTTAGATGTAAAGAATTTATAAATCTAAAGAAAATCTTAATATTTTGAATAAATTCCTATTAAAAGTATAAAAAAGTAATGATCTTATACATTATTTACGCAAAAACTGCAATTCTAAAAATATTTTTTTATTACGTCAAAAGTTGTCCATTCTAATAGACCATTTCGTATAGTTGGTATTACGTAATTTTAATTATTGAACGAGATATGACGCTTTTTCACTTCTTCATGTTTTATTTAATTACTCAATATCCACTAAAGACAATTAGATCAACCAGCATGAAATTAAAACCAAAAACTGTGACCTTTCTAACGAAGCTGTAACCAAATATATGGAACTTCTGGTTCATCAGCAATAAACTTTCAAAATTTTCAATAATATTTCCTCGAAAATGCAACTTTTGTTTTCAAATAAGAAAAAATAATAATTTCTTAGCAAAACTTTTGATATATTTTATGATTACAAAAAAAGCGCATCTTTGGACATAACTGCTATTATATAATGTGAATTAATAAAGGAGTAACGGCAGTTTTTCAATTTACTATATATAATTTCTCAATAAGTATATTCGTTAAATACATCATCAAATGTTTATATTAAAGATAAAACTATGCTCTTTGTAGTTTCTTTCCCCTAACAATTTTTAGATATTCTACAGAATGTCTAAGTATTATTTAAAACACAAAATTATACATTTTTTTGTAATGCATATGGATTATTAGCGTGCTTAGGACCAATAGAATTTCCATACGGACCCTCGCTCGAATTTGCCCTTTTTGTACGCGCGATGACATAAAACAGGCTGAATAATGTCCTCTGACTCATAATTACCAATAAAATACGAAAACATGTACGCACTTACGCACGCATCGAGAAATGTGTAATGTGTATATGTGTGTGCATGGTGGAAGTCATAAATATTTAATTTCGAAGAAGGGCGAAGCGACGTTATTTATTAGACTCGAGCCACTTAAATAATCATTTCCGAACTCACCCCCCAATTTCGAAGCGTGATTATGATTTTACGAGAGTTCCTCATTATTACCGCATCCCGCAGCTTTAATTACATCGCCAACTGTAATCTAATTACGGAAAATATAACTTCACAGAACGGGAGAGAAAAAAAATACTGAAGTCAAAGAGAAATGGATATTAGATTTTTAATATTAATGCTCAAATCCTATATAGTTTTTCATCAGAATAATAATAATAACGAATATAATTATTAATACACATTTTAACAATTTAGATAATTTTCTATAAATTTTATAGGAAAATTAAAATTTTCAAAAAAATATTTCTCAAATCGTTTATTTTTTGTACAAAACTTATATAAATCAACTTAAAAAAAGTATATTAAAGTCAAAATAATTTAAACAAATAATTAATAATATTTAACTTATTTTTTTTTATTACTAAATTCAATAAATTTTTAACATTAAATTAAATAACTAATTAATTGTTAAATACAAAAAAAAATAAAAAAATACAATGTTTTATAAAACTTCAATTAAATTTTATTAAAGTCAGAAAAAGTAAATAACCAATGGACCCTCGGTTCACGAACTTTTTATATTTTTTCTAACAAAAAATCAGAAAAATTTATTGAAATATTCATCTACTTTTTAATAAATAAATCCTATAAATTCTTACATTGAACTACCAAAAAAAAAACTAATATTTTTTTTACCAAATTTGTCAATGTGTTTTGCATATTATTAAAGCTAGATTAGTTCTGAAAATAAGATTCATAGCAGAATGTTACGTGCTTCGAAAAACTAAATGTTATGTAAATAAAAAAAACATATAACTTCGCATTATTTGTGTTTTTTATTGGCGCCAAGCGTCGTTCCGCCAAATTGAGTTTTTCTGTCGTTTTGATAGTCCATCCGCCCTCTTTTTTATAGTTCATTCTGAAACATGCCCATGTATTTCTTTACGTAATAATATACAACTTTGGGGCAATATTACGCAACATAAATCTTTTGACGTAAAATAAATCTTTACCTAAATGTACATGTAACGCGAGTAGCAGCGTTTAGGATGAGATTAAAAGGAAAACATTATGCTAGGATGAGATTTCGAATATACCTGAAAATCTATTTAAATGTTATTTTGGCCCCGAATATAAAAGCACAACGTATAATAATGCTTTGCTAATGCATATACTAGAATAGCAACAGCTGCATAAGCAACTATACATTACATGTTATCTTTATACTAAAATACACAAGCCGCACTGCAATACATTATATAATATATTATTATTATTTATTAATTAAAATGCGTTTAGCAATGAGCAAAGTGCAGGTGAATTATGAAAACATGGAAATGAAAAAACGTGAAAATAGAAAAATATTTTATAGTCCAAAAGATAAAACTGTTGTGTTTTTATAGATACTTTTCTGTTTACGCCAGAAGTGGTTTTTATAATAATGGAGCATTTCGTGTAGTTGGTATTTCGTATTTTTTTGAATTGTTGAACGAGAAATGACGATTTTACACATCTTCACGTTTTATATAATTACTCAATAAGCACTAAAGTCAATTACATCATCCATCATGCAAATTAAAGACAAAACTATGACCTTTCTAACGACCTGGTAACCAACTATATGATGGTTTTGGTTTATTTCTAATGAACTTTTAAAAATGTGACATTTTTTTCTTGAAAATTGGACTTGTTTAAAAGAAATTGTAAAATAATTCAATAGTTGAAATATTCCTAATACAAATTTCTTAAATTTTTCATTAACAAAAGCAGATTAGAAATTTGAGTTAATAACTCAATAATAAATGAACATTTTTTAAAGTAATTGTAAAATAAATCAATAGTTGAAATATTCCTAATACCAATTTCTGAAATTTTTCATTAACAAAAGCAGATTAAATATTTTACATAGAAATAAATGAGTATAATTGAAAGATGTCCACTGAATTCAATAATGCATTTGCTTCTGTCAATTATAAAGCAACGAGAAATTAATAAATTATAAAAAAAGAAAAGAAAATAAAAAGAAATAGACTGAAGGAAGTGCACTCGGTGAAAACTTTCAGAAAAGTTTAAATCCTTCAGCTCTTTACTCAATAGAGCAAAATTCCCGGGCCCCGAAGAATTACGAAACGAATTTTTGACTGGAAATACGAAAACTTTGCCAAAGCCCAAACCTCCTCCGCTTGACCTTTAATTAAATTATTGAATCCTTCTTCTTCCATCCACCTTTCGTAGTTGCACTCACAAATCGCTACCTTCAGTTTATTACTACATCAATTCAATTCATTTTTTTTTATTACTTTTCCAACGTTTACCTAGTTTATATTTAAAAGTTTGAAATTACAACAAAAATCTTCATTTATTTTATAACAATTTCATTTAATTCAAAGTCTTTGTAATAAATCACACAATTTCATTTTTTTTTTGTTCTAAAAGTTAGAAATTTTCATTAGTTAAGATAAAAATTAAATTATTCCATTATTGTTAATACAAAGTAATTAAAACTAACCTAAACAAAAAAATTATTATATAAATAATAAATAAATTTAATTAATTAAGTATACTTCAATGTTTTTTCTCGGATTGTTTCGTTAATTAATTAACAGTTCACCTCTATAAAGGAAACAAATGCATTTCCACCCGCATGTTTTCATAACGTTTTACATGCGAAAACATTCGTTTCACCTACGTAATCCAGTGCGTGGTTTTTCTTTTTTTTTTCGTTTGTGTATGTTCGCTCTGTGAGCCAGGAATTAATTTCTTTTGGGTAGATGAAAAGTGCTTTTAATTTAACTCCGGATTATTGGGAACGTGTGTACGTATGTGTGTTTGCTGCATGCAATTTCCTGTTCAGGCAAATGAGAGAAACTGCATAAAAAGATATATGAAAGAGTTTAAAGTCATTACTTTAATGCCTTGTTACGTACAGGTTTAAAAAAAATAATTCTTAAGCTCTAATAGTCCTGTTATTTATGAATATAGTTAAGCAAAGAGTTTTGAGGTTAGTACTTGAATGGGTGATATATATGTGAATATAAATTAGTGGAAGTGTGATAGCTTTTTTTAGTAAATATTAAATGTATCGTATATTTACACATCTTATTTTATGGATTTGGTATAACTTGTGGATATGAAGACATAGTCTATTTTATAGACCAGCATTTTTCAACCTTTTTGCCACACGACCCAACATTTTTCTTATGATTTGACGTAAGTTAACAGCTGTCATTTCACGACCCATTAAAAATGTAACGCTGCTATAGACCATAACATAACATTATAAATGTATAGCATAGATTATAGACTATAACTTTATATCATAGACCATATACTAAAACTCTAAAACAAGCACCATATAGACTCTATAGTAGGGGTTCCCAAACATTTTCGGTCAAAGTCCCAAGTGAAAACATTGGTCTATCGTTAGACGAACTTTATCAGAATTTTTGCTTTTCGAGGCGTCCCTGTAGTACAAAGTATATATTATAAACCATGATTAATATAGAATATAAGTGTTAATACCACTCAATTTGTAACTATACTGAAAATTTAGCATACACAATAACTTTATGACATATATCATAAACTATAACATTGCAGCATAGATTATAGACCAAAACTTGATAGTAAAGACCAGATAGTCTCTAGAGAACATAAGCTATTACTCTAGTATTTACTCCACGCATTTCGTGACTTTAGTATATATTTTAGACCATGATTAATATAGAAAATGAGTGTTAATACTACTCATTTCGAAACTATACTGAAAATTTAAATAGTTATAGACTGTAAATTTGCAGCATAGACAATAACTTTATAGCATAGATCATAGACTATAACTTTGTAATATAAACCATAGACTATAACTTTGCAACATAGATCATAGACCAAAACTTAATAGTAAAGAATAAATAATCTCTATAGAACATAAACTATTACTCTAGTATTAACTCCACGCATTTCGTGACTTTAGTATATATTTTAGACCATGATTAATATAGAATATAAGTGTTAATACTACTCATTTCGTAAGTATACTGAAAATTTAAATAGTCATAGATCATAGACTATAACTTTATATCATAGACCATATATTAGAACTCTAAAGCAAGCACCATATATACTCTATAGTAGTGATTCCCAAACTTTTTCAGTCAAAGTCCCAAGTCAATACATTGGTCTATCGCAGGACAAACTTTATTTTAATATATCACAATTTTTGCTTTTCGCGGCGCCCCTGTAATACAAAGTATATATTATAGACCATGATTTATATTGAATATAAGTGTTAACACCACTCATGTTGTAACTATATTGCAAATTTAAATAGTCATAATTCATAGACTACAATTTTACAACATAGACCATAGACTATATCTTTATCACATATATCATAGACTGTTTGTATCAAGTTTGTAGCATAGACCATAGACTATAGATCATAGACCGAAACTTAATAGCAAAGACCAGATAGTTTATGTTCCAGCTATTACTCTACTATTAACTCCACGTATTTCGTGACTATATTAAAAAATCTAAATAGTCAATATCCAATTGGAAGGAAAACCTTCATCGTACGGAAATAATGCTGCTACGTACCATGAATACATTTAATTCGGTCCACAAATTTGAATAAATTGGTATGCATGTAGTAAACGCATTTAGAACTAATATTATTATATGATCTGAATAATACCGGAACGTCGATACGAGCGTACCGATTTTAATAATCAGATAATAATTAGCGGATTTTACAAAGAATATAGCAATTCCGGATTAATTAATATATAATTACACGTGCATTACGTTTCACCGTGCTACTGATGAATGCAAATCCGGATAAAACCTGTTCCACTAAGCCGTCCAAATCTGCTTATTATTATTACTTAATCACTTAGTTTTTTTTTAATCCAAATAATTATTTTTTTAATATTATCTTTTATATTATTTTTTTTTCTTTGAGAGAAAGTTAAATTTGTTTAAAATGAAATCCATTTACTTGTGTGTTTTACGTATTATGCACACCGGCTAATATACTAAATATTGTTTGTTTTGTAACGAAATTCAGCTCGAAATACCGCTTTTTCGGTATAATGAAAACATTTCAATGTGTTTTGTTTCACGTGTTTTCAGGAAAAAGTTACAAAAAAAACATAACATTTTATATACTGTAACGAATACATAACAAAAATATATTTCAATAATCCTCTTCATGGTTATTCTGACTAACAAACATTGTAGATATTTACTAAATAAAAAAAAATGTTTAAAACGTTTTTATTAAAATAATGATAATAGAAATGTATTGAATGTTGTGGCTCTATTTTCATGCAATGTTTTCATTCGGATTTAGTTGAATTTTTTTTGTTTATCGATATGTTTAATAAATATTAAATGTTGGCGATATTCAATATACGAAATTTTTATACGTCCATTGAACAAAATCTGTTTTATTCAGTTTTTTATGAAAATTTCTTAATGAAAAATTATAAGTAAAAAATATTTGATACCAGAAATATTGAACTAATAAATTTTATATAAATCTGTTTTGATTTATTATTAGAACATGTAATAACTAATTAAATAATAAAAAATGAAGATATTGAAAAAGATTTAATCAATCAAGCCTAAATACTTGAAAATTTGTTATAAATTTGAATGAATCTAAATAATTTCAATTTGTCAGTAAAAACGTAATTATTATAGAATAATTGTATAAACTGGTTTATTTTCTGGATATAAATTTTATTTTTTATAATAATAATAACACAAATTCAAATACAATACATGAGATATTTTTAACTTTTCTCTCAAGTTTTGTATCCATAATTTTACTATTTATTTCTTTCGTAACTTTTCAAACAACTTTGACGATTTTCTCCTTTATTTTTATAATAAATTTAATATATTTTATTACTTTTATTTACAGTTTTCTATAAATATTTATATTGTTAGTAGTTATGATAATATATTCACTGCAATTAATTTAATCAAATATTCAATACAACTAAAAAAATCTTCATTTCTTTTGAAAACATTTTTCAAAAGAATTTTACACAATTTCTTAAACATAATTTATTACAATTTTATGCAAATAAAAATCTTTCACTTCGTAAATTTGTAACGTTTTATTATAAATCAAGTATTTTTGTGTAGATTTCAGTGTTAAACGCATTAATTTTTTCTGTGTTTTTTTTTTGTAATTTTATTATTGGAGATTTTGAACCCATACCCATACAAATGGGTCAAAATGACTTTGAAATTCAAATAATGATGATATTTTAAAGACGTAAATGCTATAGTCGGGTCACTTTGACCAGAAATACACTAAATAAGTACGTCTCGTCGCGACTTCTTTGCTTCTACTGAATGCACTATATAATATTGGAAAAGATAAAAAAATAGAATGTGAATGATAACAAATATCAGGTGGGTCATTCTGACCTACACGTGGTACTTATAGGTTATTATTTTTTTTTCTAAATCTAACTAAATTTCGAAGATTGGTTGAATAATCTAGATGTAATTGGCATTTATATCTAGATTTAAAGAAGTTTAATACATAAAATCAATAAAATTTTAGTGATTTGTATATGTAAACAAATTTGAAGTATTTTGATTACAATTCTGCAAAAAAAAATCTTGATTTTTCCTTACGTTGAATTAAGAATATTCCGAGAGCGAGAGTGAAATGAAAAGTAACAATGAAACGTTACAAAAAGGGTAGAGAAGATTAAACTCTTCCTCATTAAAACCGTCGTCGATTAAAAGTGTGAAGACGGCAGTTAATTTTCCGTTGCGTTTCATAAACCGCCGTCGACGTAAATTAATAATAACACACACACACACATTGCGATAGTCGCATTCGCCACAGAATATAATAATAAATGCTGATTAGTTCCAATTAAAATTTAATCATCGCCATTTAAAGTCCGTGATGAGTGGGAATCGTGTGCCTCCTCATCACAAGAAGTCATCATACCCGAAAAAAAGAAAGAAAATAATAATAATTTTTGTGAGTGATGCGTGAAGCCTTTAAGTAAAGCATTCCACGTCGTCGCTCCGGTTTATGTAATAAACCGTTTATTGTGATCACGAAAAGGGACCTTCCTTAATCACGCATTAAGCGGTTTTAATACCAGCTGCGTTATGACTCGCAACGTGCGTGCTTTACCTTTTCGATGTCATTTCATCAACCCCCCAAAACCAAAACCAAAAACAAAACCAAACCCCAAAATTTAATTACGACCCGACAATCTCGTGTTCTGCGTGCAAAGAAAACGTAATTTCCGTAGCGCAAGCAACACCAGTTTTCTTCTGTTTAAGAATATTGAAAAGTTGAAGCTTTTCAAATTACACAATGATAATTCGATTTATTATGTAATTCTAAGTACTTAATAAATTTTAAATATTTCTTATAAATAAATGGACTTGTTTTCGTTAATTTTCAACATAAGTAATTTCAGTTTTCTGTTTAAGAATTTTGAAAAGTTCAAAGTGTTAGAATTACACAATAGTAATTCGATTTATTAAGTAATTCGAATTGAACTTTTTGTATAATGATTTTTAAAAGTTGAAGCTAAATAAACGGACCTTTTTCATCAATTTTTAATGCAAACAACTACAGTTTTCTGTTCAAGAATTTTAAGCTTTCTTATAAATAAATGGACTTTTTTAATCAACTTTCAGCACAAGCAAACTTCAGATTCCTGTTCAATAATTTTGAAAAGTTGAAGCTAAATAAATACACGTTTTTCATCAATTTTCAGCACAAGCAAAATCCAGTTTTCTGTTCAGGAATTTTGAAAAGTTGAAGCTTCTAAAATTACACAATGATAATTCCATTCATTATGAAATTCTAATTACTTAAATATTTCTAATTACTTAATAAACTTTAAATATTTCTTATAAATAAATGGAGTTTTTTCATCAATTTTTAGCAGAAAAAAACAGTTCTGTTCGAGAAACATAACGAAAATTCGATTCATTATATAATTCAAGCGAGTAAAGATATTTGCAATTTAATTATTTACAATTTCCATAAATTTTAAGTATTTCCTATAAATAAATGGAATTTTTTCATCAATTATCAGCGCAAGCATACTTCAGATTTCTGTTCAATAATTTTGAAAAGTTGAAGCTAAATAAATACACGTTTTTCATCAATTTTCAGCACAAGCAAACTCCAGTTTTCTGTTCAGGAATTTTGAGAAGTTGAAGCTTCTAAAATTACACAATGATAATTCGATTCATTATGTAATAATAATTACTTAAACATTCATAAATTTTAAATATTTCTTTTAAGTAAATGGTGTTTTTTCATCAATTTTCAGCAGAAGAAAACAGTTCTGTTCGAGAATGGAAAGAATATCATAAATATTACAATTTTCTGTAAAATCAGCTTAGTTTTTTTTATTACAGATAGTTAAAATTATGTTTTTATTGATAAATTGATTTTATTTTCCATTGGTTTTCATTATTTGTAAAACGTGAAGCAACAAATGAAATAATTAATTTTCTTGATTAGTTTTCTTAAATTTTTCAGAGAGTTCAAATAATTCTTCAAAATAAATACATTTTCTGTGTTTATTTATACTTTTTTTTTTCTAAAATCATCAATTTTTAAAGATTTAAAATATAATAATTTATTTAAAGCAAAAATTAGTATTGTTATTGTTTCTAATTTTTCTTTAAACTACTTTTTAGAAGTAATATTTACCAGTTATCAAGTTTTTCAAAAAAAAGTATAATTAATTAAGTTTACTTAAATTTTTCGAAGAGTGAAAATAATTCTTACAAATAGATTTTCTGTATTAATTTTTACGTTTTTTTCTACATCTATTAGTGTTGCTTTCTTAAATTATATATTCTTATATATACATTAATTATTAGAAGAAATTTTTATAAATAAATTAATCATCATCTTATAACAATATTTGAGGCAATTAATTTAAAAAAATTTAATATTAAAAAAAAAATAAAACAGATTTTTCTTTAATTTTAAATTAATTTAATTTCTACACTTATCAAGTTTTTATTTGAGAATTTCAAAAAGTTAAATCCATTAGCATTACGTAAATAATCGAACTAATTTTCTATCAAACATCTTTATTTATTATTACATTAATTGTTACACATATCAAGTTTTATTATAAAAAAAATCAGTCAAATATCTAAATTACTCAATAATTAACATTTTATTTATATTTTAACATAATTCCAATCAATAAATTATATTTTCCAATAGGTTTAATTGTTATTATTATTTTCATTATTTTCATAAAATTTACTGAGTTAAATCTAATAAATTGAAGATTTTTCAGTATGTTTTTGTTTGTAATTTTTATAGAGTAATTCTAATAAATAAATCGAATTAATTTGTCCATCGAATTTCGCCGGGTTTTCATTGTTTGTTATTATATTAATTGCAGCGCGGATCTAATTTAAAATGCAAATTCGCTGCGATTCCAAACGGATTTATGGAAATTAATTGAATCTGGTGAAAACGGCGTTACGCAACTTTTAATTGAATCCGGGAAAATTGAGTTCCAACTTCGAAACAAACAAAAAAAAATCAAAAAAGGACGAAGGAATTCGGACTTACCGGATATAAACAGAGTGAGAATCAAAATTTCCTTCATGGCAATTGTCCACATTTTCGTGTTTCCGTTTCTACTCAGAAAAAAAATAACCAAAACAAAGTTCACCAGAAACAAATTCGCACTTTTGCTTCACTTATTTATTTTTAAATCGTTTCTCTTGTTTGTTGTTATTGTTATGTTTTTTTTTTATTGAATACTTTGGCGCACTTTTCGGGTTTATTTTTGTAAAACAAGTTTTGAAGAGACGCGGGCGTCGGGACGCTTGTGGTGCAGCTGGGGCAGGCGCGAAAGTAACTGACAGCAGGAGGAATTCGCCGCGAAAGGAATCAACAGTTTTCGAAGCAAGAACGCATGCGTCCACCGAATCCACCCTCTCTCTCTCTCACCCTACACACATCCACACAAAAACCCTTCTCGCAGGTTGCCCACCTAACAAGGGTTTTCGGGACAGCGACTTCTACAAGAAATTTTCATTTAGTTCTGCAACTAATTTCCAGCAAACGAATCAATGCGCACCAACACAAAAAAAATATCTTATTTTCTCAAGTAATTTATCACGTAATTTTTCGGCATAATCGAATTATCGAGGTTATTAAAATTTGTGTGCATGTGTTTCTGAGTAGTTTTTAGGTCACATCATTGTTTCGTTGTGTTTCATACAATCAATCGATTTCCTGTGTGGAATAGCAAAAAAAAATATATGATATTTAGTTATGCAGTGGTCGTGTCCTGATTGAATTTTACCTCGCACATCGCTATAATCACATTTTTTTTCTACACAATTCATGCAAACGTTAAAAGCGTACCGAGTGGCAATATTTAAATATATTTTTTCAGTATATTGAAAATACACCAATAGAAAAAATCATAAAAAAAAATAATGTAAGCTTTTCATTTTTTAATAAATTTCTTTGTTAAGTACGAGTAATTTATATATAATCATAAAATATATCAAAACAAACTACATATTAATTAAAAAATTGTTTTTTTTTTTCAGAATGGGAAAATTGATCAAATTTAGAAAAACTTTACACTGTGCGAATATTAGTCACAGTGAGCAATGACTGTTAAAGTTTTATCTATTTTATGAAACGAACGGAGGACAAATGATTAAATATTTTTAAGCGAGGCGTAGTAACAACAAGTTTCAAACCCACCGCTATACAATACAGAATTTTTAAGTAATTTAATCATAATCATAAAATATATTGTATAGAGATACAATTTTATATATTTATTAATAAAAAAAATAGTTATTTTCACAAATTTATAAAAAAAATTGAAAAAGCTTACATTTTAATACATTTCTTGTTGACTATCAATTACGTTTGTTATTATAAAATATACAGTTGTTAAGTAATTTAATCATAATCATAAAATATATTGAATGAAGCTACAAATTTGTATTTTTATTAATAAAAAAAAAATAATTTCTTCACAAATTCATGTAAATTATGATAAAACTTATATTTGAATATATGTCTTGTTAACTATCAATTTTAAAGGATAGAGTTATTAAGTAAGTTAATCATAATCAAAAAATATATTGAATAGAGCTACAAATTTGTATTTTTATTAATAAAAAAATAGTTTCTTTTTTGTACAAATTGATGAAAAATTGAAAAAACTTACATTTTCAGAAATTTCTTGTTAACTATCAATTACGTTTTTTATTATAAAATATACAGTTGTTAAGTAATTTAATCATAAAATGTACTGAATAAAGCTACAAATTTGTATTTTTGTTAATTAAAAAATTTGTTTATTTTTACACAAATTAATGAAAAATTGAAAAAACTTACATATTAATATATTTCTTGTAAACTATCAATTACTTTTGTTATTATAACATATACAGTTATTAAGTAATTTAATCATAATCATAAAATATACTGAATAAAGCTACAAATTTATATTTTTATTAATAAAAAAAATAGTTTCTTTTTTGTACAAATTGATGAAAATATGAAAAAACTTACATTTTAATATATTTCTTGTTAACTACCAACTACGTTGATTATTATATAATATAGAGTTGTTAAGTAATTTAATCATAATCTTGGGTGAAGTAATTTTTTTTCGTTAGATGGCTTTAGTAAGTCATATCTCACGATGTATACGTTGCATCTTGTCATTCTATACTGCGACTTAAAGACGACATAACGCTTTAAAAAAGTTCTTTGACAGTTTTGTGATTAGTGAATCCAGTTGAGTGTTAGAACGCTCCAAAATAGAGGTAGTAAAGAGAAAATTCGATACATTCTTCAGTATCACTACGAGTCAACTGTTTATGGACTCAATACAGTATCAAATGCAATAGCAAAACGTTGGTGTCAACGCTTCCGTTCTGGTAATATGGACGTCGAAGATGAGATACGCTTTGGTTAGACAATCGTCGAAAATGTTGATAAAATCATGGAAATCGCCGAGTAGGACAGGCATGCGAGGACTTATTTCATTGTACAGGAACTGAAGATTAGCTAGAAAACCGTTTGAAATCGTTTTTTTAATTAAATTTACAAAAATATTGTTTTTACTTTTCTTGATAATTGCTAATAAATAATTAATTTGTAAATAAAAACACAATAAATATTTCAAATAACATCGTTTATTCACAACACGTATTTTCATGTCTTTTGTAATGAAATTATATTTGTTTTTCATTTGATATTCGATTTCCGTGTTGTGTATTGTGCTGAAATATTTATGGGAGACAATTAAAATTTCTGTTCTATTTCCGTGGTTGGTGATCAATTCTTGAGCTGAAAATAGTATCACGATTTAATCGGGTTTACTACTACGAACATAATAAAAAAAAATGGGTAATTATATCGAGAGAACACGATTTCTATTTATATCCAATACTTATTCAGTTAATCATTAATTATTTGTGAAGGACAACAAAACTTTGCTGTTTATAAATTACTTAATATCAAAGAAACAAAGTTTAGTTGAATTACATTGAATATTAAAATTATTAGTTTCTAGAAAAAAATCTTCTATTTTTTTGTCTTCTATTATGTTGTTAATGTTAATTATTCAGAATTAATTACTTATAAGAGATAACAACAAATTTGGTCTATTTGATTTTAGAAAAACCAATTATTGTAGGAAACCTTACATTTTTCAACCATTTTCTTCTATTTTATGATTTGGTTTTAGAAAAAAATTACTTGTAACTATTTAATCTTGGAACAATTATTCAGAAAATTACAAATCTTATTGTATTAATTTGTAGAAAACTTAATCAACTATTATCCATGATTTGGCTTTAGAAAATTTTATCGTGTTTCAATTATTCAGAATTTTTTAATTACGTAATAGGAAATTACAAATACAAATATTGTGGTAATTTCCATAGAAATTGTACCTTTATTTTCTTCTATTTTCGAATTTGTAAGTTTTTCGTTTTAACTTTCCTAACAATATTTTTTTATCAATTATTTAAAATTATCTGAATTACGTATACAAATATTAAAAAGTAATATTATGGTAATTTCCATAGAAATTATATTTTTCAATTATTTTCTTCTATTTATCGGTTTTGTTTTAGATAGATTTTCTTGTATTTTTTTAATGTTTTAGCTATTGGATTTCTGAATTACGTAATGTTTGTATATTTAAAATAACATTGCAGTAGTTTCTATAATATTCCATTTTTTTTATCTAATTTAGGTGGATTCGGTGGCAATCGCAAGACCGACAACCAAATCCTGTCTATCGAAATCCCGACGTTCGAAATCCCAACTATATCGAAATTCCGACTATGTTAAAATCTCGACAGTGTCTCTTATTATTATAAATTTCTACAATAACATTTTTATGGTAGTCGGGATTTCGATATAGTCGGGAGTTTGATTGTCGGGATTATGGTAGTCCGGATTTTGACATAGTCGGGATTTCAAGCGTCGGGACTTTAATACAGTCGGGATTTCAATATACGGTCTTTCGGTTGTCGAGCTTGCGATATAGACCCAGGTGAATTTATAAACTTCTACTTACAATTTTCTTAACAATATTTCAAATATCAAAGATTTAGAATTAATGAATTACGTTTAAAAAAAATTGAGTTAATTTCTAGAAAAATCTCTTTGTATTTTTTTACTATGTTGCATCAATTTTGTAGAATTATTGTCTTAAGTATAATAAAATTAAATATTCTGGTAATTTCTATAGAAATTATATTTTCTTTTGTAAGTCTTTTCTTCCATTTTTGTGTTTGACTTTATATAAGCGTCTGCTCGTAATTTTCCTAACAATAAGTTGTATCAATTATTCAGTTTCAGATCCAGACAATTTAATGTTAATACGTATAAACTAGCTCAGTGTATGAACACATATAGAGATACTCGTGTCTCTCCATCCTACTATTCTAAATAGTCTCGTACAAATGAAATGTTTGAGCTTGAATTATTTACTATACATACATATTCCCTTGCCACCCAATTGCAGCGCCAACTATAGTTATAACTATAGTTTCTACACAAAGTAACTAGTTATGTTTTTGAATTACAAAACATAGCGTAACTATTATATATAATTACTATAAATAAAAACAAAACAAATTTGTAAAACATTAAACTTTTATAAATAAATTTTTTTTAAATTAATATTAGTTTATAATCATTTTTAAATAAGTTTCTTCAAGTCAATGAAACAAAAAAAATATTTTCCTGATTTATTTTTATTTTTCAAACTTTTCTAATTTCTTCTATATGAAGACGCGCGCAGGTTATATTTTACCCACTATCTATTACATCATTTTAAATGCTATTTTATGTAATTATAATGTATAATTTCTTGGAAAAAAATATTTTAGAAGGCATTTAGTACACAATTAGAACAATTAACACAGGTTAATTGAATGAAAAGTATTTATATATGTACTTCAATACCTCGCATAGTACGATTTCGATAAGTTCGGATTGACTATAGTACGATTTGAAAATTTCATATTTTTTAATTCTTAAAAAACTAGTACAAATTTTTGCATTCAAAATACACAAATATTCAATCTTACGCAAACGCTTGAATCTAGCCCAAACGCTAAAGTACGCGTTTATTCATCGGCGCGAAATGTCTCAGATTCGCAGGGTATTCCCCTAATAATATGTACACAAGTCCCTTTCTATCTTCATTACTTTTTACACTATTTAAGCGTTTTCAGCACAAAAGACTATGCAAGGAAAGCAGTGTAATTTGTACATTTTGTTTACCTTTTAAACTATTTTGTTAAAATTTTATGGCCAACACTATTGATTTTTCAAATCAGTATACCTCGCTTAACTTCGCATAACGAGCATTTTGCAATATAAATTGTAAAAAAATGACTCGCTTAAAAGGTCACGTTTCGCATAACGAGTGACTATGAGAAGAGAAGTCCCGGATTGTGCGTTTGCTACATCATTTTCAAAACATACACTGTACACATATTATTTGTATTTTTGAATATATTAACCATCTTCTATTTTCACAAATAAACAAACTTAAAATGTAAAAATTAATAAATTATTTTAATTATTTGATTAAAAAAAACATTTTGACACACAATTGCATAATCGGGAGACAGCATAAATTCAAGTAATGGAGTACTTACTGATGTAATAGCTCTTTATCTAATATAATTTCTATTTGCTGATGCAAAAGTAGAAAGAAATGTAATAAAATATGTCTTAAAATACTAATATGAAAACATAAACATCTGTTAAATATCTCATTACAAATAAACTTGGATTTCCAACCAATAAAAGACACATTATACAAATACTCAACGACTCTTCGTCAAAAACGTCCAGTTCTCCA
This sequence comes from Nicrophorus vespilloides, assembly GCF_001412225.1. Lineage (NCBI taxonomy): Eukaryota > Metazoa > Arthropoda > Insecta > Coleoptera > Silphidae > Nicrophorus > Nicrophorus vespilloides. The sequence goes on from NW_017098258.1 coordinate 314,248, forward strand.
TTAGGAAGAAATTTTGCAACAAAGAAGTATCGAAATCCCGACAACCATAATCTCGGCTATATCAAAATCCCGACTATATTAAAATCCAACAACCATAATCCAGGTTGTATCAAAGTCCCGACTATATCGAAAATGTCTACAATAACATTTTATAATTGTATTTGAGATTATTTCATAATGTTAAGGTTTATTATGAATAATTCGACAAAATCAAATAAATTTATAATAGTTTATTGTTATTAATAATAAAAGTGACTACGCTCCGAAATAATTTAAAAATGTTATTGTAAAAAAAATCGATATAGTCCGGATTTTGATACAGTCGGGATTTTGATATAGTCGGGATTATGTTTGTCGGGATTATGGTTGTCGAGATTCTGATACAGTCGGGAATATGGTTGTCGAGATTTTGATATAGTTGGGATTTCGATACAGTCGGGATTTCGTGCGCCGGGATTTCAATAAACGGTCTTTCGGTTGTCGGGCTTGCGATATAGACCCAAAACAAGGATCTGCTGTAGCAATAGATCTACAGACGTTTATTCCTTTTTGAAAGAAGAAATAATATAATATTTTATAGTCATTTAGATATTGTTTGTTTGTATGGTTTTCTATGGAGTAAATTTGATTTAGTTATAGTTTTATGTTATTTTGTTATTATTTTAAATTTTGTATAAAGTTAAATAAAAAGAAAATAAGTTGTAAAAAAGTCTTTTGTCTCTATTTTGTGGCGGAAATTCAAAAACCGGTTTAAACTCAACAGTTAACTCGCAATTTACTTTGTAAAGTAAGCATAAATTATGTCACAATATCACGTATTATTCAAAATTGCTTCATGAAAATGAGTAAGAAATGTATTAGCGTTTAAATTATATAATTGACTAAACTATTGTACATAATTTAAGAATGTAGTAAATACTACGATTATCAATAAAAAATTTTGTCTTCGATTATATTTTTTTTAAATTTATAAGGAAATACAAACTTATTATATCTGATACAAATCAAACAATTAAAAACATTTGGGTAAACTGGAAATAAAAAGAAAGGTAGAAAACGTAGCGCGCAGAACAACGAACGTTTTTGCACGTAATTATGAGGGATTTCCGCTTTTTGGAAATTCGCTTATTGTTTTGTTACCCTCGTCCAGGGCGTCCAGGAAACGCGTTCCCTCGTTTCCTGCTTGGATTCGGAGCAGGATCCTCCGAATGTATGGCCGATTACGCGCAACCAGATTTCCACGAACCATTATTGCAACGGAAAACCGAAAACGAAACGAAATAGAAGCAAAAAAGAGAAAAAGTCCAAGACGGTGTATAAATAATGTAAAAACGGTGCAGACGTACATAATGAAAACGGAAATTACAACGGAGCTCCGGATTCTACATCTGTGTACATATATATAGAGAGAGAGATATAGAATGAACGTGTATTCTGTACATTACACCTGACTTGGTGGTTGAATCAACCGGAATACGTTTGTGCACATTGCATTCTCTCCGTATTCTGAAGATGTTAATAAAGTCGTCTTTTGTGAGACCCGGTTTGCGGTCTCCGCAGAACGTGCCGACCTGAACCGTCTTCGTTCCGGTTTATTTTCGCTCGGTGTCAAATCGAAATCCTTAAACTTCCGATTAAATTAATTCGACTTCCTTTTTTTTTTCTTCTATTAATAAACGCTTAGTTTTCGTTAGGAAACGTATTAAGTTATTTCTGTGGTTAATCTAATTGGACCACTTTTCGAACACCCTAATGACCCAAATACGATGAAAAAGTTTTCGTCGCTAATACCACCAACTTTATTATGTTTCTGCCTTTGATTACAGCCAGATGGTATTTTTATTTTTGGATTATTATTTCTAAACGAGATATCAATATTAATGCTTCTTATTGATTCTATTTTACAACTAATTACACATAAAAACTGTCACTGTTATTATCTGGATTCTCATAAATTTAGGTCAATCACTTCTTGTTTTATCCTCATTAAAATCCAATTCAACAACAAAAAATAATCGTTTGTAAACTTAAATAACACCTCGTATAGTACGGTTCATCTTAGAAACCGCACTAATCGAAGATATATAAACTTCAACAATAAATAGCACTAAAAGTCTTAACTGTATAATCGAATAAACCGATTATACATAAAAAAAATTGTGTACTATTTTTCTTTTTGAAAACAAACAGTGAATCCGTACTGATTGAAGCCGCACTATGTGAGATATTCTGTAAATTAATTGCATTAGTTTTCTTGTTAAATAGTTTTATTTTTCATGTACATTTCAATATTAATAAAAAGCAAACTAAAATTAGTTTTATATAAAACGCTAATTACCAATTGATGGAAAAAATTGATTCTGCTATTATTTTATAGTAATTTCGTTATTTTTTTTGTTCGTTGAAAATAATTTAATGTTTTGTTTAATAATTATAAAAAAATCTCTAATATTAAAAGAATCAATCAATTAATAAATTGATATAATTTAAACGTTCAATTTTGTAGATTTGTAGAAATGTAATAATTAATTTAGTCTCTTTTTATTTTATTTTTAATGAAAATGTAAAATGAAAACCGCGAAATTGAATTAACTTTCTGTTTTGTCCTAAATTCTATTAAAACTACAGCCTTTTAAGAGAACGCCCGGCGCATCCACAATATATATTTAATTCAAGTTGAACATTTTCCTTTGAATTGGAACTTAAATGAAATTCTTTATTTATACAAATAGTCCTATTAATTTAATTTCATTTAATTAAAACACAAGTTTTAATTATTTCTATTGCTTTCATCGCTTGCAAGAGAAAAAAAAAACTTAACAATTTATCAAGAAAAAATATACACGAAATAAATGTATTAATTTATATCGTTTCATTTATAATATGTAAATTCTAATGTAAATAATAAAAATTCATTTTCGTTATTCTTACCCTTTCCAGTCCATTTTTTTTTTTTCAAAGTAAAATTTTTGTTTTATTCAAATCTTTATAAAATCACTTCTTTAATCATAAAAAATATCTTACCTGTTTTTTCATTATTCAACATTTCCTACTGTTAAAAGCTTCAATTTATATCCAACAGTTTTAATCATTGAAAGACAAAATTGAATTTCAAAATGTATGGTTCCAATTGGAATCACTGGGCTGGAAAGGGTTAATCTTATTATTTGCTTACAAAAAAATCTTAAACTTTACTCAACTTACAAAATATACACAAATAAATAAGTTACAAGTTTTCAATTAAATGAAATTCAGCTTTAATTTACAATCATTTTATGTATATTTTCACTCTTTTACTTTAATTAATTGAATCTAGTATAATTAGCTGTACTTTTTTAAAATTTATGTCAAAATATATTAATTTCTTGTTTTTCCTTTATTTATTTGAAGAAGAAATGTTTTTTTGTAAAAATTGTGATAAAAATTTACGTTATATTAAAATAATCACAATTTTATATTAATTTTCTTCCTATAAGCCAGAATCTGTAACATATATTTAATGTGATTACAGGAAGATCTTCAACTTTAACATACAAAATATCCGGAAATATATAAGTTAAGAGTTTTTAATTAAATAAAATTCTTTTTAATTTGCAATTATTTTATGTAAAAAACCATTCATATTTTCACTATTTACTTTAATTAATTGACTTTAGTATAATTAACTACATTTTTTGAAATATTTATGTCAAAATATATTAATTTATTGTTTTTCCTTTGTTTATTTGATGAATAAATGTTTTTATAAAAAAAAATTGATAAAAATTTACGTTATAATGAAATAATCTCAATTTTATATTCATTTTTTTTTCTATAAGCCAGAATCTTAATTGTAACATAAATTTAATGTGATTACAGGAAGATTCAACTTCAACATACAAAAAATCCGGAAATATATAAGTTAAGAGTTTTTAAATAAATGAAATTCTTTTATGTAAAAAACATGTGTATTTTCACTATTTACTGTAATTAATTGAATTTAGTATAATTAGCTACATTTTTTTAATATTTATGTCAAAATATATTAATTTCTTGTTTTTTCTTCGTTTTTTTAACAAGAATTTTTTTTTTCTTAACATAATAACATAAATTTAATGTAATTTTACTTATTATTTACTTACAAGAAGATCTTAAACTTTATTCAAAATACAAAATATATGGAAAAAAATAAGTTACAAGTTGTTAATTAAATGAAATTAAGTTGCTTTTTATGTACAAATACAATGTAAATTTTCACTCATTTACTTTTTTTAACTGAATTTAGTATAAAGATACATTTTTTTGTAAAAATTCTGATTCTGATACTTAGCCAAAATGTTAAAAAGTTTTACGCTTATTTTAAAGTTGTTAAATTCTGAAAATTGTTTTTTTGTGGTAATATTAGGTAGTTGGAGTTTGCAGAAGTGTAAATTTGGTTAATTAGGTTCACACTTATCCGGGAATTATCCGGGATGAATATTTCATCGTTTTGCGGAGGAGAAGGAGATTCTCGGAGGTGGAGAAGTGAGAGTGGAGGACAGTTTTTGCGCGCGCCAACTTGAATTATGATCAAAGTTTAATTATCCCCCGAGTTTCAATATATGTGCAAGTAGATCGGAGGTGGTTGGATGAAAACTGTGGATATATCCAGGACCCAGTGTATACAGACTATATGAGTTGAGAGCATATCGCGCGGCGGATATTGCCGTATTAGTAAAGTAGTTAACCGCCTCGGATGGCGTTTGAGAGTGAGAGAGGTGGAGTGGGGTGTGTATGTATGTGCGGGGGTGGGTGTTAAATATTGGAGCGGCAACAGAGGGTGAACAGGGTGCAACTGTCACAGTAATAAGCACAGCGCTAGACTCGAGTAATTGCGCAGACTTAATGAATTATTGGAAGATTTACGGTTACAGCCTTCCTTCCTCTTCCTCTCCCATATACACAGACAGACAGATATTTTTGGTGGTATAACGTACAGTTAATGCAACACTCCTCGTTGCTGCCGTAATCAAATTCGATAACGTTTCATCAGGATCCTGACATGATTGATTTTTATTAACGACATAAAGCGAGAACGAAATCTCCGCTCACCGTTTGCCCTATAAAACACATTTTTATACTGCCAATATCGCAACTTCGCAAAGTTTTGTCGTCACTGCTGCTGCTGCTTCGCACACCAAGACTTCCAAAAAGGGTAATCCCATAACTATACTTTTTTCTTGATATATAATAAATATCTTCCCGCAGTTTATTTAATCCGATTTTAAGGCATCATTAACGTTATTTATACTCGCCAAAAGTCCAAACTTCAACAATAACATCAAGAAAAGTAGTTTATATCTTTTAGTATTATTTACAAATAATGATTCAGTTTTCAAATTATTGAATTGATTTTAAAAATATAAAAAATACCCTCAAATCTATATAATATCTCTCAGATATAGTGAAAACATGTATTTTTTTAATTAATTCTTCATTATAAAAGTTCATAATTGTATTAATATAAATAATTGTTACATTTTGTAAAGAAAAAATCCTAATTTAAAAGCAGTCATTTTATTAAATTTCATCTCAAATATATATATAATTGCACTAATTTTTAATTAATTCTTAATTACAAAAGTTTTTATTAATATTTTCTACTTTTTATAACTTATTATAGAATTTATTTGAAAATTTTGATTTTATCAACAATAACCAAAACTATTTCATTTCATATGAATCATTTGATAAAAATTAATAAATTTGTCATATAAATATTGAAAAAATCACTAAGTTTTAGTAAATTTATACATTGTATTAACTAATTATTGAATTCATTTGAAAATATTGATTTTATCAACAAAAACCAAAACTATTTCATTTCATATGAATCATTTCATAAAAATTCATAAATTTCCCATATAAATATTGAAAAAATCACTAAGTTTTAGTAAATTTATACATTTTTATAACTAATTATTGAATTCATTTGAAAATATTGATTTTATCAACAAAAACCAAAACTGTTTCATTTCATAAGAATCATTTGATAAAAATTAATAAATCTCTCATATAAATATTAAAAAATGCACTAATTTTTAGTAAATTTATGTATTTTTATAACTAATTTTTGAATTCATTTGAAAATATAGATTTTATCAACAAAAACAAAACTATTTTCTTTCATATGAATCAGTTGATAAAAATTAATAAATTTCTGATATAAATATTGAAAAAATCACTAAGTTTTAGTAAATTTATACATTGTATTAACTAATTATTGAATTCATTTGAAAATATTGATTTTATCAACAAAAACCAAAACTATTTCATTTCATAAGAATTATTTGATAAAAATTAATAAATTTGTCATATAAATATTGAAAAATGCACTAATTTTTAGTAAATGTATACATTTTAATAACTAATTATTGAATTTATTTGATTCATATTTGTATAAAAGTATAATTTTATTAAAATCAATAATTCATTAATACACATTGAAAAATGCATTAATTTTTAGATAATTTATACTTTTTATAACTAATTATTGAATCAATTTGAAAATATTTATTTTAAAAACACTTATTTCATTGATGTTTTTCAAAAAGTGTCAAAAGTTTTTATAATGAACTCTTAATTATAAAAGTTTTTAATATTTTCTAATTTTTAGAATATATTTATAGAATATTGATTTTATCAGTAAAAACCTTATTTATTTCATTCATATTTGTTCAAAAGAGTAATTTTTTTAAAAATTAATTAATCTCTGAAATATATTTAAAAATGTAGTAATGTTGAACTAATTCTTAATAAAACAAGTTTTTTTTAATTAAAATAATAAATTACAATCAATTTTGACAAATTTGTTAAAAAATATTGAATTAACTAATGTTTTCTTGTATTTATTATTAATTAATCCATGGTTCAAAATAAATTCATAAATTCAATACATTTTACATTAATTCTAAATACAGTGGAACCTCGCTTAACGACCAAAATGAATTATAAAAAAAAATGATTCGCTTAACGAGCGACATTTCGCATAACGAGTGACAATGAGAAAAGAAGTGCACACATATTATGTGTATTTTTGAATATGTTTCAATATACGAGTATTTCAATATACGAGTAAAAATCCAGAAATTTTGGAACGAATTAAACTCGTTTAGCGAAGTTCCACTGTATATAGTCTCATCATAACTTTATTAGTTAAACAAACATAAATTATTTAGTAAACGTTGGTGTAATGAAATTTTCTTAAACGAAACATTGTTTATTCTTTTGTGTTTATGTATATATATTTTTCTTTATTGTTGAAACTGCAGCTTTAATTAACGGAACGCGCAGAGGAATGGAAACCATGCGGAGTGAACTAACCTTTAATGCAGTGTTCTTTCTTCTCTTCTCTCTCTCTCTTTTTCTCTCATGTTTTTTTTATATGAAAAAAAAAGAGTAGCAGAAAATTGCAAAAATTACAAGCGAGAGATTTTCTCTCTACCTGTTTCATAATTGAGTCCGTAGCGACCGCGCTAATGACCACAGAACCGTACTCCCTATTTACACAGCAAACGATTTCCAAACACAGAATCGCCCACCTCCGAAAGCAAACAACTTCTTTATTAACAAGAATATAAATGAAAACCGTTTTCAACATTGGATTTTTACTGAAATTTTTATTTTTACATTTCTTTTCTTGTTAAACATTCTCAGTTGTTTGTCCATACACAAATATTTTGCATAACTGTATACTTCCATAAAGTATTTTTCATTATATTTTCAAAAAGAAGTTAATTTTTATATTTATTTTACTGAAATTAGGATATTTCAATTTTTTTTCAAAGTCATAATTTCGTTTGAAATATTTCATTATTTTACTTTTTATATATCTCGCATAGTGCGGGTAATGTGTTTAAAACCGGACTAATCGAGAACTTTGAAAGCCCATAATAAACAGCTCAAAGAGAGTCTTAAAAACGATCAGTTAGTTATATAATACATAACAAATATTTATTTCTCCAAATTTTTATTTTCTTCAATTAAAATTTAGTTTGTCAAACCGTACTATACTGAATCAAAACCGCACTATTCAAGGTATTTATGAACATTTATCCTATATCAAATTTACGTCATTTCTTAAAAGAAACAAAAAAGTATTTTAAACCATGGAAAATTTATAAAACTTATGGTTTTTTAATGATCATAAATATAAAATTTCCACTATTTTCTTTTTGTTATTCATAAAAATTGTTAAGTGAATCTACTGTGTTGGTATACTTTTTTTTTATTTTAAGGGAAGATTTTTCAGTGTATATAATAATAAAAGTGCGCTCGAAAAGATATGTGAACAATATTCAATACCTGTTCAATATTTCAGGAAACTTTTCACTCAACAATATGGCGAATAAATGCACATACTTGATGAGCTGATAAATATTTATGATTGAAAACTGTTCTGTTTCTCCTCCCGTTTCGAGTATACTCGATATGCATCATACGAATACATCCAGAGTGATGGCAATTGCGCAACTTGATGTAAAAATTTAAAGTATTCATTAAATAATTCAAATAAAAATCGACTTTATTGCAACATTTTTTATAAATAATTTATAATTCATCATTTTTCACTATTTGTTTTATTACTTAATATTTTTATTCTACTAAATTATACAAAGAATTTTTCTTCTATAAAAATATTTTTGATCAATATGATTTAAATCAATTATACTTTCATTAAAATAGAAACTAATTTATCATTTAATATTTCTAACTAATAAATACAGTAATACCTGGCATAGTGCGGATTCGACCAGTCCGGATTCACTATAGTACGGTTTTAATTTTTAAAACAAACTAAATTGTATTGTATTTGTTATACAAAAATTATTGCTTTTATCGTTTTATATACTCAAATCTCTTAGTTCCTCGTTTAGTACGGTTTCATCCAGTATAGGCTTTTGACGAAAACGCACAATGCGAGGTATTTTTGTTAGAAATAACTTTATATTTGTATTATTTTCTTAGTTGAATGAAAAACTAAAAAAGTAAAAGATCAAAGACAATTTTCAAACTTAAGAGTAAACTCGCATAGTGCGGCTTTGAAAATTTCAATAAATCTAAATTTAATTGAGAAAAATTAATAAATTAATATACAACGTATTATTTTCTTAGCTTAAAGAGAAATTAATTTGATTTATTACACAAAAACATTTGTATTTAAAATTATAATTTTGAAGAATATTTCAGAAAATTTATTATCAATATGTTTCAAACGACAATGACATAATTATGTATATATATAAGTGCGGCTTCGACCAGTGCGGATTCACTGTAGTACGGTTTAAATATTAAAAAAAATTTAAATCAAGTCAAAATTTGAAGACTGTCTGGAAAAACACTTAGAAATTCAATCACCGTCTCTCTTGTATAAAGGATAAGGCGGATATATCCGTCGCTCGTCCGCAAAGTTATTATTTTATCCAAAATGTTTGTAAATACATTAAATTAAAAAAATAAATAATATTTTAGTATATAATGTAATAATTTTACTAATTTGACATTCAGAATAGAAAATTGTTAAAATGTTTTGAATAAAATGTCAATTATTTCTGCTTTTACGTATTATTGCTTTAGAACGATAGTGATATAAGAAACAAGACATTTTTCTCTTCGCATTTCTCGGTATGCATGAGGTGATACGGGTCTCGTTCGATGGTGACAGCAATTGCGTAATGGAACTTAATGTAAAGATCGCAGCGTTCATATTTAATTCGGAGGACCGTGAGGGTAACACGGCAACAACAACAAAAAAAAAGGGAAAGCACCATCGACTTCTTTAGTTTTCCGGCTGCGCGCTGAAATATTCAAGGGAAGCCCGCACGTCACTCAAAGACCCTTTAAGGGATGCCCTGAATAAATTATGCCGTCGTGCATTATTACGCAACGCGCGCGACGGAATTTTTAACTATATTTAAAGCCACACGCTGCTCGAAGCTCGGTGAGTAGTGAGTAGAGAGAGGAGAGAGAAGTGTGTCTCGTGCATCCGGAAGGAAAGCAATTTGGTATGAAAAGCCTTGATTGTTGGCACTTAATTGCTTCTCATCTGGTTCTGGATGGAAAACTCACCTCACCTCCTAGTCAGAGGGATGGAAGGAGTGAGAGTCGCAGATTAAGGGATGGAAACTTAATGGAAAATCCATATTTTCACTTGGGCGAACTGCAAAGTTTTGTTTATTAAACGTTGCATGTGTAGATGATCCTGGACAATCGCGACGATGCATTAAAAATGATCGTTCAGTATGCAAATTAGTTTTTGCCGCGAATCAATGATGCAGTAATTACGGCGATGCTGACGCTCATTTGTCACGCGTGTGAGGGGTTGAGTTCGTTGCAACCAACGCAAACCCTCAGCAATCTTATTAATTCCGAGCTGCATTGTCCTTTCCCGTCGAGGGTTATATATTTATATAAATATCCATTCATTATTTAGGGAGGCTTTAATTAGTGTGAGATTACAAGAGGACCACGAATTATTAATCATCCCCGATGGTTGACCACTTGAAAGGCTCTCGCGTTACACAATTTATTTTATTTTTTTTAAATATCCTCGGCCGTTTCACCCCCGAAATTTTACAACGGGAAAGAGTGAGAGATTGGAGGGGTTGTTTGTGTTTCGCACTTTGCAAATTTATCTTTGCCATCGCTGATGAAGAATTGTCGTCGGCCCATATTAATCACATCCACTTTCAAATCAATTTTATAATTACACTGAAATACCGCATCACTCATCGCAGACAACTCATTCATGTTTGCAACATTATATATATATACATTCGTTTCATCATCGAATAAATGATTTATGAGTCAACATTAATAATATCATGAAATCAAATATCAGGCTTTCATTAAACAATAAGAACATTTTAGAACGTTTCACAAAAAACAAGAAAAGAAATTCATACATTTTTCTATTCAATTTTACAATTATTTTATTCACATTTTCAACTGTCTTAAATTAATGTAATGTTGTGGCGTATTTCGGTAAGACAAGTGGCGGCTCTACACAACTAAGGTCAAAGCTTTTACGGCTCCATCTGAAAAGGCTTAGTTAGAACTAAGATACGATCACTGCGCCATCACGGTGGCATTGCATAAGCAAAATCTTCTGTATAAAAGATTGGGCGGATATATCCGCCGCTAATTCGCTTAGGTTTAAAATGGTTTTAAAGTAAGCGGTTTGCAAAAAAGAATTCATAACATAACAAGAAATGAACTAAAAAAAGTACTATTAAATTATAAATAAATAAGTTTACAATGTGGCGCCTCTACAGGACTAATGTCAAAGCTTTTACGACTCCGTCTGAAAAAGGCTTAGTTAGAACTAAGATTCGATCACTGCGCCATCACTGTGGTATTGCATAAGCAAAGTCTCCTGTACAAAAAATAGGGCGGATATATCCGCCGCTAGTCCGCTTAGGTTAAAAATGGTTTAAAAGTAAGCAGTTAGCACAAAAAATCATAACCTAACAAGAAATGAACTAAAAAAGTATTATTAAATTACAAATAAATAAGTTTACAATAACATAATTGAAAAATTAAGAAAATTACCTATTTCCCCATGTATAAACCCCAAAATGGGTGCGTCTTTAAATAATAATAAGTAATACTTTTTTTTCTATTCCATTTTACAATTATTTTATTCGCATTTTCAACTGTTTTAAAGGAAACTTTTGTACATTATTACGTTGTGGCGTATTTCGGTAAAACAAGTGGCGTCTCTACATGACTAATGTCAAAGCTTTTACATCTCCGTCTGAAAAAGGCTTAGTCAGAACTAAGATTCGATCACTGCGCCATCACTGTGGCATTGCATAAACAAAGACTCCTGTATAAAAGATAGGGCGTATATATCCGCCGCTAGTCCGTTTAGATTTAAAATGGTTTAAAAGTAAGCAATTAGCAAAAAATCATAACATAACAATAAATTAACCAAAAAAAAAGTACTATTAAATCGCAAATAAATAAGTTTACAATGATATAATTGCAAAATTAATAAAGTTACCTATTTCCCTATGTATATACCCCAAAATGGGTTCGACTTATAAATAATATTAAGTAATAATTTTTGTGAAATTTTAGACCCCAAAATTAAGGTCTTATACTTGAGGAAATATAGTATAACATTCAAGAAAATCAAAATATTTTTTCATTAAAAATATATCAAAGAAATGCTTAATTCTAATTGATTTTACATAATTTATTAACATATTATTTTTTCTTTAAGAAGAACTAATAATTAATTAAATTTAATTTAGTTTTAATCTGATATTTATAATTCAATTAACTTTTTTTTCTCTAATTTTTGAACTTCCTTTTACAAATATTTTCAAACATAATGTTAATAACAAACAAATAATTTAAATTATTATTTAACTAAATATTTGTTTCAATTAGTTGTATAATTAATTAAGGAATTTTAATTGAAAATGTGTTTTGTACAGGATAGAATAATTATAGAAATATATATGATTACAAAACAATAGTCCTTTTGTTCGGTCCGACGTGAGGTTTATATTGAAATAATTATTTAAACATCGATAATGACAATGATTGAAGCGTTAATTACTAAATATAGTTTAATAAACAGATATAGCGCGCATTGAAAGCCAATTAACCGTGTCAGAAGGACGCAATTATGTAGAACTAATTAATATATTTTTTTAGGAAAAACTTTACACAGATGTTATCAATTGATAAATAACAATTATTCAATTATTAATCAAATTGCAAGCAATCGACATATTATCGAATTATTTTTTAATTTCTTGAAATAAATTGATTTAAATTTTATTTCAAAATGTACTTAAATATTAATGAATAATTCTATAAAAATAATATGTTTTTTCTTAGTATTTATATGATAGATTAAGAAATTAGTAGAAATAGTCATTAAATATCAAATGACAAAGCTTTTTGGACTGATAAAAATTTGAAAAATTCTATCAAAAAAAAATAATGTCTTTCATAGTTTTTGATAAGAAAGTTGAATCTGTATGCATTTCCCACTTCAAAATCGTACATTGACTGGTAAATGTGCATATTTATTAATCAAATATCGTCTTTATTGAATGTGTAAAATTCTTGTAACAACCACACATATGTGAAAGAAGTTGCGGATTCGATCTCCGGGATGTGAAAATCTTTTTGTTAAAGAATGATGAAACTTTAATCTGCATCGTGTTTCATCCCTTCTAAAACCTTCAAGTGGTCGGTTTCTACGGAATTCTGCGGACAGAATAGTTCCAAGTTAAAGTTAAAGTTAAAGTTAAAATTTGCTTCGGGTATATCGGTAAAGATGACCTAATTGAATTTAACTGAAATTTTAAACAGATGAACACAACGCGCTCGCGCTCACAAAGGATGCGCGCTATGCTGCACAACCCTTCTTCTTCTTCTTCCCGTCGATAATAAATTTCGCTTGATTAAATTTTTTATAAAGACGAAACTTTCGGCCCGTATAAAATTTGCAAACTTACTTTCCTATGCTCGTACCATGTTTATTTATTGTACGTTTTTTTGGATTAGTTTCTTTCTTACTTTGTATTGTTTCATTGGAAGTAGTTTCGATTGGAGGCGAGATCAAGTGGCCGATGGGGGATGATTCCGGAGCGAATGCAGAAATTAGGGAAACAATGAGACGACGGGAATTGAAGCCATATCCTCGCTACAATAGGGAAGCTGGTGCAGATGAGATCATCTTAATTACATTGTTATTCGAAGTTAATATGTTATATTATAAACGCACTGTTGAACTACTGTATTAACTGAATTCATCATCGTTCAACATACGTCTATGTTGTGATAATTAATGTTAACTAATTAACTAAATGAGAAAAAGTAAAAAAAGAAACGGAATAAAAATGATACATTTAAGAAATCGCAAATATTTTAAATACTGATATCATAAGAGTAATTATCACAAAAAGATGTGTGTAAATCGATTTCTAAAATCGTATCTTGAATAAAGTTACATAGGTTTATCACTTAATTATAATAAAAATAATAAAATAAAATATTGGTTTAAGTATAGTAAAGACGTGTGACCATGCATTTTCTATATAAAACCTCGCTCAAAATTAACATAAAATTTGATTGAGTCTTAAAATAGTCTCACAAAGTTGTGTGCGTCTTATGGTCCAAAAACTTGGGTACTTTTTTTTCTAATGATGTAAAAAAACTGTGTAATACTGAACATTGGAAAGTTATCAAAGAAATACAATAATTTAGTATCCAAATATTGGTATTATTTCAATGTTGTTTTAACTGTAGATAATGTGTAGTAAATGGAATTAGGAAAATTTACGATCGTGCGAGCAATAATTATCGTTAATAGGTGAATTATTAAAACAGAAATTGCGGTTCCATTACCAGCTAAACATCGTCGTGTTAATAGGGAAACAATATGTCCCGTTTAATTAATATTGTAGTAAGGGATATATTTATTAATTTACGATGCAATATTGGGGGCGGATCAGGATTGAAGTAGGTCGATGGTGAATAATTCAGTGGCGGCTGTAATTCGGGCGCCTGAAAAATACAGATGAAGGTTTAGGCTTTGTTTTTCCGTAGACAATCAAAGTACGTGGTATGGGGTCAAAAATGTATCGTAAAGTGAAATGTAAATGTAATGTAAAGTAAAAAAAAGCAACAAATTTTATAGTATTTTCAAATAAAATTTAATACAAGTTACTGAAACTTTTTTAAGATTTACTTTTGTTATGAAATCATGTTAATTATAGTATTTATAGTAGTCTCAAATACAAATTAATTTAATAATATTAAATTACGAATAAAATTCGACAAAGTTTACTGTTTTTCAATAGATTTTAATTGAGTTGTGTTTATTAATTTTTTGTTTTTCTTTGAAAAATCATTCATAAATTCGACAAAGCGTATCGTTTTCTTCAATATTATTTAATCAAACAATATTGTAACGATTTTTCTGATGAAAACTTAATTATTTAGACGGATTAATCGTGGATAATCAACGTTTCCTCTGGTAATAAAAACGGAGTGAAAAGTTTAACGTTCCGCCCATAAAGTGGAAAGGAAGAAAGGGGGTGTATTTTTTTGTTTGGGTAGGGATGTGTAGGCATTAATAAATTTACATCCCGGAGTAAAGACGGTTGCAAGTCGGCGGCTCTCACTTATCAGATAATAAGTTTTCGGCGTTAACAAAGAGTGCCGGAGGTGTGAAACGCCATAAACAAAACTGGAATTGTGGAAGATGGAAGGGAAGGAAGGAAGGCTTCGTTTTACAAATGCCACCGCCGACGCGAAACAAGCTGCTTCTCTCCTTCCACCTCATCCAAAACAATCCTTCAGCGAGGGGAAGAAGATTCTCCCTCTTTTTTTGTCATCCACTCAAAAGACGGCTTTATTTCGTCCCCTGCTTTCTTACCTACTCTAATTTATACACTCCATGGGATTTGCTCACTCCATACGCAAATAAAGCACCTTACCCGTACGACAATCAACGCTAATTCCATTACAACGACTTTAAAATAATCCGATGCAAATTAGACGGAACGCCGAACCTTTAAGTAATAACAACCGGTTTAGGCATTATATCAATCCTTGTCTCTCATTCTGAAGACTGACGGATAGAAGGAAGGAATGAAGGGCATATGACCTCTTTTTTTTGCTTTACAATGCTCGTATTCTACGTGTATTTATTTCCATTTAAATGTGCAATAGTCGTTCCTCCTCTGGGAACCGAAGATCGGTCTATAGATTTGTCAAAGTTAAATTAGTTCCGTTCGCTGCGGAGATGACGTGCAACCTAAATATACACCGTTGCGTATAATTGCAATTTACACTGAAATATTTGCCGATCCTTAATTGAGAAACTTCCGACTTTCGATAGAATTAAAACATCGTTCAAAAGCAATGCAACAACTTTTTTTCCAATGTTGTAACAACTTAAATCATCCATTCATTAAAATTTAACTATCAACGAAAAGGTCAAAAAAATACCAAACTTTCAAAGTTATTAATTATATAAAAATATGTGGAAAGATCTGAATATTATAAAATAAATATTATTTTATACTTAAGTTT
The DNA here is from genome assembly GCF_001412225.1 of Nicrophorus vespilloides. NCBI lineage: Eukaryota > Metazoa > Arthropoda > Insecta > Coleoptera > Silphidae > Nicrophorus > Nicrophorus vespilloides. The sequence continues at coordinate 330,328 of NW_017098258.1, forward strand.
TTATTTTTCAGTTTCCTTTATGAAGCAGTTAGTGAAGAAAGTGGAAAAAGGAATGAATAATTCTCTTTTCGCGTTGAATGCAAATGTAATATGAGAATAATAATAAAAAAAAAGAGCTGCTCGTATAAGAAAACAACTTTCGCCGTTTTTTTTTACTGATCATATTTTTTCAGATATTCTCAGCATCGCTCCCATATTTTATGTATCCTTTCCGGACCTTTTTTCTTTCCGTCCTATACGCCTCATACAAAATTACAGCTTTCAGGACTTACGTCTTCCGATGTTTTATTCATTCTGATATTTGTGGAAAAAAAACCATACACTTTGTTGAATTCTATTAAACAATTTTCAAATAATTCCAAAAAAAAAATAATAATTGGCATAGATTTATAGAAAAAAAAACATCGTTAACAAATGTCAGTGAAAATAATATGAATTGTCACATTGTCGCTTTTACTAGTTACAAATGAAAACAAGTTATAAAAACATTGAATTAGATTCTATTAAGTAAAATTTCAAACTTTGTCAAATTTTTGTTCTCTTACCACAAAGTCAGTGTAATTTCAATAAAATTTGTGAAATTCCATTAATGTTTTTTTCAATTACCAAAAGAAATAATTATTATATTACAATGATAGTAAGTGAATTCATAAAAAAAGTAATGTCAACACTATTGAATTAAATTCTATTTAAAATTTAATAAAAACCAAAAAAATAATTAAATTAATATTAAAAAAAAAACTTTAATAATAAACAAAAATAAAAGTAATTATAACTACTATTAGACTATAAACAGATTAAATAAAATGTATTATCAATAAATAGTATAATACAGTTTCTCTCCTTGTTGTTCTATTCCCATGTTTATATAGTTTCACTTTCTCAGTCAATCCTCTACATTACTTTTTCCGTTTGCTCCCTATTCTTGCAAAGGAAAAGCGATCTCCATCAACAACAGCAGTTTCCTTCAACTCTTTGTTTTCATTACGAGAAGCTATCAGTTCAAGTATATCGTCCTTCCTTTCATACAATCGTCTCCCCTTTCATCCGCAAAACCTATTTTTCTTTTCTACAACAATACACGTATAAATGATAAACCATTCAATTCAGTACACAACACAACTTAAACAACAATATTATATAAGAAATTGTTATTTTTTATTAATAAAATATTGAATAAATATACACTTAAAATTATATAATAATTGAATTTCTTTCATTAATTTTATTTTGTTAGTTTTTAATCTATTCTACTAAACATTTATCAAATCTGTTCGCTGTTGACATTAGGAAATTCGTCTAGTCTAGTGGTTTTAATTGCTTTAATCTTCTTGATGTCACACCGTTATTGAGAAGGTTGACCAACGTGTTCGTATACGAATCAAGTCTGTTCGTGTTTTTATTCCAAACTCCTGGTACAGTCTCTTATTGGTGATGTACCATAGTACACCCGCGATTCTTCTAATACATTTAGATTGGAATACTGCAACCAATACATCTTTCTAAATTTTATTTCCAGTTGTTCGCGATTTTCCTAGATATGTTCCTTTCAAGTGAGTCTCGTGCCCATGTGCATTCCCAAGTATCTCACCCTTGAAGATGCTGGAACAACTTTGTTGTTGAGTTTGACTTTAGGACAGGTGTCTCGTTTTAAGGTGAAAGTAACATGCATCGATTTCGACTGGTTTATACTAATTTCCTGAACCATATCTCGAGCAGATTAAGATCTTTTTGAAGGTGTCGAGATGCAATTATGAGACTTTTGTCTGATCTCATTATTGCTGTGTCATCTGCAAACGTTGCCATGTTGTTGGTATATTTGCAGTGTATAAGAGAGATAAAACTGGTCCCAAAACACTACCTTGTGGAACGCCCGATTCGATGGGATTCAGCTCAGTTTATGCTTCCTCCAATTTGATAAAAAAAAACTTTTGATCGACTTTCATTAATAATAAAAAAAAATACAATAATTGTATTAGTAAATAAGTGTAGCAACCACACTCAAATCAAATTATCCTATAGTTAATTTGATTTAAAGCAAAGTAAATATTTTGGATAAAAAAAAATATTATTTAAAATTTTATTTTTTTATTTATACTATATAATAATAAAGTTTTATAATAATTTTATTGGTGAATATGCAATCTAAGTATGTGCATATTGTCAAAGAAAAAGTAGTAAATAACTGATAGATATCAGAGCACATAAATATTAGGTCCATGGCGGCGTACAGGAACAAAAGATGAGAAGATATCCCCAGAATGTTATACTATCACGTATGAAATATGTTTAATAGTTGTAAATCTAATTGGGTCACGACGATAAACTCAAATTTTAGGTATTTCAATATGTTTCAACTATAAATTATTGTAAACTAATAATATTTAATTAGCTAAGCAATAATAATTATGTAATTGAAAAACTTGTCTAGAACATTTATAGTCAATATAATTGACAAAGAAGTTAATTAATTACCAATTATAAATAAAATTATTTATTTTAGTTAGTAACAAATAATGAAAACTTTAAAAGTAAATTAAATATTAATAAATTCTAAAATGTAAGATAATTATATATTTAATATAAGTAGCAAATTTATATTTTGTATACAATTAATAAATTTGTTCATTTTTTAAGAATATTTTATATAATATTTTTATCATTAGTAATTTAATAAAATTTTTGTGCACTTTGTGATTTTTTTTTCAATTAAACAAATTGAAGATATTCATGTTGTTAATAAAATTAAATATAAATATCATTTAATAAAACAATAAAAATCATATCTAATAAATTGAAATATAATTTAGTAAATGCTAAAGTGATAATTAATGAAGTTGGAAGTTGTCAAAGAAATTTGAATAATGATTGATTGCACGGTCTTAGCTTTAATGCGGGGTTAAACTCCGAATATATGGTGTTATTAGGAGGACATGTCTTTAAATGTGAAACTTCTGAGTATAATTTGTTTGGGAACAAGTCTTATTATCGTTCTCGTGCGTGGAATCAGCGTGGGCGGATCGAGAAAGAGAGAGAGAGAGAAAAAAAATGTTTTTTTCAATAACGAGGCTCTCTGGCACGGTGGCAATTTCGATCGTGGGTGGTTGGGTATAGCAGTAAACAGGATCCGAAACGGGAAAGCGTTTTACTTTCCGTGCCTGTCAATAATCGATTCCGAGGGGGGTTCATATAAATGAGCAGCTTGTGAGTACGTGTAGATATATCATAATGGGAGCGCGGGTAACCGGGATAATTCAATTTCAATATGCATGCATGTGAACGCGCGCTCGGGGTGGATGAGGAGGTGGTTTTGGTTTTGATGCAGGATGAGGGATGAGGGAGAGGCGGCGGTAGCGGCGGTGGTAATGCAGTCCCCATAGATAATGTAAATGAATTAAAGGCATGCACCATTAATCCCGATCTGCCCATTCGGGGTTTTGTTAACATATGATAAATGCGGTCCGCAATCAACGTTTTCCGAATAATATTTGCGCGGGACGAGCAGGCTCGGACTCCAGAAGCCGCAATTTGGTGCCGCGCTCACCCGAAAAGCCCCCAGATAAGGAAAATCATGGAAAAAGCTATTCAACTTTTCCACACAAATATCACTATTCACTAAACTAACTTTAACTACTGTTAATAACTATGCGATAATTGACAAGTAGTAAGTCTATTTGCTATATCACTTGACTATGTTATTATTTACATTATTTATTATTATTTATTACCATTTATCAAACTAACTATCTGTAAATACAACAAGTAATTCAACAAATAGACCATCTTCAAAAACTGTTACTCACTACTCTGGATAAGTACTTAGATAAGTTTATCTATTACACCAATTGATTATCTTTATATTCTATTACTTACTACACGATACATAAGAAATAATTACACAAGTAGCAAGACTATTTGTTACATTATTTGGCTATGCTATTATTTACACAATATTACTACAAAAATATTACTATTTACTAAACCAACTATCTGTAAATACAACAAGTAATTCGACAAGTACTAAGTCTATTTGTTATACCAATTGACCATCTTCAAAACCTGTTACTCACTACACTGAACAAGTACTTAGATAAGTAGTAAGTTTATCTACTACACTAATTGATTACCTTTGTATTCTACTTAACAAATAATTACACAAGTAGCAAGTCTATTTACTATATTACTTGACTATGTTATTATTTACACAATATTACTACCTAAATATTACTATTCACTAAACCAACTACCTTTAAATACAACAAGTAATTCGACAAGTACTAAGTCTATTTGTTATACTTTATTATCTTTGTATTTTTTACTTACTACACGATAATTAACAAATAATTACACAAGTAGCAAGTCTATTTGTTATTATATCACCTGGCTATGTTATTATTTACACAATATTACTATAAAAATATTACCATTTATCAAATTTACTATCTGTAAATACAACAAGTAATTCGACAAGTACTAAGTCTATTTGTTATACCAATTGACCATCTTCAAAAAGTGTTACTCACTACAATGGACAAGTACTGAGATAAGTAGTAAGTTTATCTATTACACCAATTGACTATCTTTGTATTATATTACTTACGACATGATACTTAACAATTATACAAGTAGTAAGTCTATTTGTTAAACCAACTATCTTTAAACACAACAAGTGGTTCGTCAAGTACTAAGTAAGTCTATTTGTTATACCAATTGACCATCTTCAAAAAGTGTTACACACTACTCAGTACACCAATTGATTATCTTTGTATTCTATTACTTACTACACGACATTTAACAAGTAGCAAGGTAAAAGATTTGCAACCAAATGACTATTATTAAAAACTGTTAATAATTAATAATACATGACAAGTAATGATTTAATTGAAAAAAATCTTTATAAATACAATTAACTAGTAATAAATCCTGTTATTATTTACTCAATATTAGACAAGTAGCGAAGGAGAATCTATACAACCAAATGACAATAATTAAAAACTGATATTAATTAATAGATACTTGACAAGCAATTTATCAAATAACAAACATATTGGTTAATGTAATTACAAATCAATCAATTATATTAATATTAACACAATACTTGACAAGTAGTGAGGGAAAAACACATGAATGTCATTAAACACTGATATTTATTACATAATACAATGGAATCTCGCTTAACCAGTAAAATGAATTATAAGAAAAATGACTCGATTAACGAGCGACGTTTCGCATAACGAGTGACGATAAGTCCTGGATTTCGCGCGTTCTATATCATTTTTAAAACTTGTGTACACATATTATTTGTATATGTACACATATTATTTTTGAATATGTTTCACTATACGAGTAAAAATCCGGAAATATTGGAACGGATTAAACTCGTTAAGCATGGTTCCACTGTATTTCATAAGTAATTCGTCAAGTAGTAAATACATTTGCTACATCAACTGCCCGTTTAAATGATTTTACTAACTAAATAACTAATTTCACAAGTAATATTTCCTAGTAAATATAATAAGCACCTGATTAACTTAACTTCTATATTGACAAAATTATCTAAAATTATAGTTATATAGTTATATAGTTTAAATACGTGTATTAATACGTATTTAAAAACAATATAATATGATTAAAAAAAATCTGTAAATCTCCTTCGTCTTCGTGCACATTTCTAATTAATTCCAACTCTGTCTTCCTATTATTCAAGTAAACTTATCGTCGATCTCCTCCGCATAGTTTGTCAAATAATTTCAAATTTTTCGGGGGAGTAGCGTGCCGCAAGTGAAAGTCCGAAAGTATTTTCCGAAAAAAAAAACAAGAAACAAAGAGAGAGAGAAAAAAAAAACAATTATTAATATTGTTTTCATGCATATAATAATACACAAAGCGAGATAAACACGACAAGGCTAATGATAAGCCTATTTAGTTAGGGACTCCGCAGTTTCAATGAAGTAATGTGTATATATGCATGTGTTTGCGACTAAATGTATGTACACGAGTGAGTGAGTGTGTATGTTAGGGGTGTATCGCATAACTCGCTTTTTATTTAGCCGTAATGAATGCGATGTTGGCGGCGGCGGCGGCGACCGGGGGTGGTTCAGATAACAGTGGGTAATGTGTCACATTTATCTTGATGTTCCTCGACGTGCCGTACACAAACCACCCTGTATATATACGTGTATAACTTACAAACAATAAAACAACCGAAGTCCTTCTCTTTCTCTCTTCATAACTCCGTCTCGCTCGCTCCCATCGGTGAATCATCAGTCACAAATCAACCCGGTGAGGCAATTAAATTTCGCGCGGCAAAAATTGATTCGCGAATTTATTATGATGATTTTCGCGGATATTTCCCGGCCCCGGGCGCGATCTATTTCACGGCCGAAAATGGACAGTTTAATTACGCAAAACCCCCCCCGACGTTAGCACATACGTGCTCAATTTCATACATGACCTCTTTATAATGCATACTAAATAATCCAGTTAACACCCCCGCATTCATGTGTGTGTGCGATTATCGAAACCCACCCGCACACAATCTCATTGTTAAGTCCTCCCTTGTTGTTTATCTCTCTTTCACTCTCTCTCTTTTATTTATTTTTTGTTTGTTTTTGTTTTATTGTTGTTGTTGTCCGGTTAGCCGACAATCCGAAACGCGTAAATCAATCAGAGCGGAGAACGCAAATCCAAACGTAAATCATATCCGCAAACAATTTGCCGCATATGCTTTTTCCATCATCGAGCTTAATTTTGTCAATAGGCTTTGCGTTATGTCACGGATGATGGAATGAATGGAAAGTATCGAAGGGCTTTTGGGTGTACGGTTGCATGTGTATAGTTAAGGTTTTTGGGCGTGAGCTGAAGAAGGGATTACGTTATTGGATGTCTGGGGAAGTGTAACATATGTATGAATGGGGAAGGCAACACTCGAGGCTCTATTGAAATAGAATGATGAATGGAAGTCAACGGATGTGGATGGTTGGACTATTATTGCTCAGTTCATGGAAATAAAGCACAACAGAGGAGATTTCGAGAGGTGACCGTGCAGTTTCTCCATCTATTGTTCTTCACGAGCTTAAGTTTAATGATTCATATAAAATTGGATTTAGTTAATTAGTTTATATACGTTGACATTGAAATAACAGCAATTTATATTTAAGCAAAACAAAGAAATTTAATATCAGTATTCTGAATGGGTCGGCAATCTGAGGCTCCGGAGACATATTTTTAATGGTTAAATTAAGATTTAAATATACAACTTATATTACATAATAAATATTAAATTTCGTACTACAATAATGCATTTTATAAACTTAACAATCTAGATTGAATTACGTAATATTATATAACAAAAAATGAAAAATTAATTATTCTACTTCAATTTTTTTTTCTAAATATAAAATTTTATCTCTAAATATAAAACAGTTCAATGTAAATTATGTACAAACAACAAAAGTTTCATAGAACTATAATGTTACATCAATATACATAAATATTTGTTAAACCTACCAACTGTCAATACTGTCAAAAAAGTGTCATTATCATTGGTATAACTGCATCAAAACTATGCGTGTTAAGAAACATAAATATTTGTTAAACCTACTAACTGTCAATACTGTCAAAAAAATGTCATTATCATCGATATTATTGCATCAAAACTATACGTGTTAAGAAACATAAATATTTGTTAAACCTACCAAATGTAAATACTGTCAAAAAAGTGTCACTATCATCGGTATTACTGCATCAAAACTATACGTCTTATGAAACATAAATATTTGTCAAACCTACCAACTTTCAATACTGTCAAAAAGTGTCACTATCATCGGTATTACTTCATCAAAACTATACGTTTTAAGAAACATTCATATTTGTCAAACTTACCAACTGTCAATACTGT